>NC_091235.1:9968625-10123625 GCF_040958095.1 Procambarus clarkii
CGAGTAGTTTGGCGGTTTGAGTCTGAACAGGTGTCTCTGGCTGCAACGTTTTGCGCTCTGGCAAGCCTTGCTGGTGTTGTTGTCGTTGTTGGACATTTCTTCCATAGTAGTTTTATATAACCACAACGACGTAATTGTGGAGGGAAGAGCAGGCTCAATCTCTTGAAGGAGATTATCGTCACAACTCTCCCCCGAAGCCTGCGGTTCTGGAAGAAATACGTCGTTATGTGGTGGAGTAATGGATGGAGTCGCTTCTACTTCATAAACTCTGGAGAGATCATGGGCTAAGATGTTGTCAGACTCTTGGTATAGCGTGTCTCCAGGTTGAATTTCTGCAGGTAGCAAGCCCATAGTAGAAGACGTTGTGATGAGAAGGGGGCGTGCTGCAGGAGGTGTAGGGTGGTGTGGTCCGTGTTGATGGTGGACCGAGCACTTTTCAGGGGTGGAGTGAAGTGCTGAAGCTTCAGGATGAGGAAGAGTAGCTCCTTGCCAATTGTTCCGTAGATCCTTGTAGCAGTAGTCGCTGACAGGTGTATTCTTCTCGCCTCGTTGCTGCATCACGACACCACCAACGTCGGTACCATTGGCGTCGACATGGAGGATGAAGGGCTTATCTGACGAGGTGAGAGTGGAATTAGAAGAGGGCAAAGGAGCACGATTATTATCCTGAAAGCATTTGGGAAGATCATTAAGGATTTCGGAATTAGAAAGCGCTGACTCCTTGTCAGTGCTTTCGGGAGGAGAAGCTGGGAAGGTCTCACTGTGGATGTAGGGTTCTGTGAAGGTAGAACAATTAGTCAAGACAGTGGGAGGAGTACCATTATATTGCTTCAGGAGGTTGACGTGGCACAGCTGGGTCTTCCGCCGCCTATCTGGAGTCTCTATGACGTAGTTGTTGTTGCTTCTGCACTCTTTGACGCAGTAGGGTCCTGAAAATCTGTTTTGTAAAGGTGAACCTGGGATAGGGAAATAGGCAAGGACGAAATCTCCCGGCTTGAATTTTCTTACTTTGCTAGTCTGGTCGTAATGAGTCTTCATTCTCACCTGGGCTTTCAATAGATTATTATGGGCAAAACGGTGGACTCTCTCGAGAATGTGTTGAAGGTTTTGAAGAAACTGGGGCACATTCTGATGCTCACTGAAGGTGGCATCTCTGAGAGAGTCTTTGAAAGCCTTAAGGGGAGTACGGCACTTACGGCCGTAGAGCATCTCATAAGGAGATACTCCTAGGGACTCATTGGGGAGACTTCTGAAAATACACATTATAAGGTCAAGCTGCTTATCCCAATCCTTCGAGGTTTCACTACAAAACTTTTTCAAGAGTGCTTTGATGGTCTGATGACTACGTTCAAGAGAACCCTGTGAAGCAGGATGATAGGGGCTGGACAATACCTGTTTGATGTTGAACTCCTCCAGTGTCCTTTTGAAGAGATCACTGGTGAAGTTGGTACCACAGTCACTTTGAATCTCCCTGGGAAATCCGTATTGAGTGAAGATCTTCAATAGATGTTTTATAACCGTAGCAGCCGTGATGTTCTTCACTGGAACTGCTATGGGAAATCTGGTGGTAGGACACAGGATGGTTAGGATGTAGGCGTTACCTGAACTGGTCCGAGGTAAAGGACCAACACAGTCTATTATGAGTCTGTGGAAAGGTTCCGCAGGCACCTGTATGGGAATCAGTGGTGCTCTGGGAATGGAGACGTTCGGTTTGCCTGCCATCTGACATGTATGACACTGTTTTACGTACTGTTTGACGTTATTTACCATACCTGGCCAGTAGTAGTCTTGACGAATCCCATGGTAAGTCTTGTTGAAGCCGTAGTGGGAGAATGCTCCGTGGGCCAGGTGTAGAATAGTGGGCCGCAGGCTGGTGGGAATCACAAGTTGTTCGATGTTGGCCCAATCGTCCTCCTCCTTCAGTTTACTGGGTCTATATCTGCGGTAGAGCAAGTCGTTCTCTAGGAAGAACCCAGGAATACTGTCGGGTTGAGTCTCAGCCTGGAAAAACAATGGTGTTAAAGTAAGATCTTCCCTCTGCAACTTACGGAACTCCAACTTGGTCAGATGCGGGGGTAGTTTCTGAGGGTCTTGAGGGACAGCGGTAGCAGTAGAGTCAGCTGGCTGTGGACGTGCGGCTTGTGCACGGGTGGTCACGAGAACCGGAGGAGAAACTTCATCACTCTCTTGAACCTCTGCTGGAACATACTCTAGAATAGGGTTTATTGGCACAGAGTTACACACCTGGGGTTTGTCCATGACGATCAGGTTGGTCGGTTGCAGGTCTTCTGCCAAGTCGTTGCCTAGGAGAAGTTGCACTCCAGGCATGGGAAAAGGCTTTTCCCTGACGGCGACTTGGACTTCCCCGTTCACGTAGGGACAATCCAGGTGGACTCTGGCGAGAGGGTATGGAGTGGTAGCAGTGAGGTCAGTGATGAAGACTGTTTCTGCGGTGTAGACGATGTTGGGCACAGCCGACTTCAAGATGATCGATTGTAGAGCCGCTGTGTCCCTCAAGATCTTCAATTTGAAACGTCCCTCCGGATTTGAACCGTTGGCAGAGACAGTTCCAGTATACAGGTGGTTACTGAAAAGAGAAAGATCATTAACATCAACACCAACATTCATCACAGGCTTACCGGACTTAGGAGGAGTTGGTTTGGGTCTTTGTTGGTCAGTGGTTCCCTTGTATTGAGACTTACCACACTTGTCTATGGTATGTCCATAGAGTCTACAATACTTGCAGTACAGTTGTGAACCAGCTTGATCGGGGCTCACCTTCTCGTAACTGTACCACGACTTCTTACTGGAGGATGGTTCGGGTGTCAGCCGGTGGATGAGGCTGTAAGTGTCAGCCGACTTAGCACACTTCAGGTAGTCGGTTTCTTCTTTATCTGCTAAGTAGAGGCGGACAGGAGGTGGCACACGTCTCAAGAATTCTTCAACAAGCATCAGGTTGACGAGTTCTGTAAAAGTAGAGACATGTGCTGCTTCCAGCCATTTCATGAAATACCTCCGTTTCGTGTTAGCAAACTCGAGGAAGGTAGTGGTACTTGCCTTCAGGTGGTCACGGAATTTCCTTCTATAACTTTCGGTGGAAAGTAGGTAGGCGTCCAACACTGCTTGTTTCAGAGTGTAGTAGTCATTCTCAGACGCCAAAGTACTGAGTGTGACTGCAGCTCTACCTGTAAGATGGACTCTGAGAAGTGTGGCCCATTGGTCGACAGGCCAACTGAGTTGATTAGCAAGGGTTTCAAAGGTGGTAAAGAACACATCAACTTCTGCTTCTACAAAGGATGGCATTAACTTACTTGCATGTGATATATTAAAACTGACGGGAAGATTGGCAGTAGCTTGCTGGCGTTGAGTGAAGTGTGAAGTTTCCAAGGCGATTTCGCGTTGACGACACTCTAGAGCCAGAGTCGCTTGTTGCTTGTCATGTTCGCGTTGTATCTCTAACTCGCGTTGTTTGGTTTCGAGCTGTAAGCGTTCCCGCTCCTGGAGTGTTTCAAGCTGTACTCGTTCACGTTCACGGAGTAATGTGAACTCACGTTCGTGTTCTTCTCTCCTCAAGGCAGCTTCACGTTCTCTGAGGGTGATTTCTCGTTCTTGTTCTTCCCTTCGTATGGCAGCTGCTCGTTCTTGTTGTTCGAGGGCTTCCCTTTGTTGTTCGCGGGCTTCCCTTTGCTGCTCACGTTCAATCTTGGCCAGTTCCAATTGGAGTTTCATCGTTGCCAAATCAGTTTTTCCTGCAATATAGTAAGTTTCATGAGTTTCAGAGTCTATCTTACCTTGCTCTAAATAGTAATCCAGCAACAGGTTGTGTAGGTCATTTTTGTTGGCTTGGTAGGGAACTTCTAGTTGACACTCATGTGCAAGAGTTTGTAATTCAGTCTTCTTGGCACGACTTAAAGTCCCTATTTCACCTGCTGGATTTGTACGGAAAGCTTGGAGACGAAACATGGTGAAATTAGCAAATAAAGGTACACGAATATTCAATAGTGAATGTCAGAAACAGGACAACGTGGCAACTGATACCTATCCTGTGAGATCTTTAACAATTAAAGTTAAGTAAAAGATGTTAAATGATTAAATTAAATCAAGGGCGCAGGAAATCTTGTACCCGGTACTCATGTAAGAGGATAAGGGCAAGAAAATCCTACTAACAAATGAAACAAAGTTTCGAAAACAAATGAAACAGTTAAATGCTTCAAAAGTAAAATTGGTAGTCCAAGGATGTAGGCATACCTTGCCGAGTCTCTATAGGACATAAAGCAAGTTTTTCCTACTGAATTTAATATGATACTTACAGAATTAGCGAACTTTTGTGCTCTGAAAAAATAAGCTAATTCCCTACCGTTGTATGTATCATCATCTCTGACTGACGTGTAGGGGTGCGAGGTGTCAACTGGTGACGAGAACTGCTGCTGAGGTCCCAATTCAGCAACTAAAGTTCGAGCTAGAGGAACTATGGCCCTCTTTGTCCTCCTACAGTCAGATTGCAGAAGATTGGGTACTCTTGACCCGGGGCAGACCACAGTACCAGGGTACCAATATGATGATCTGTCAGAATGAGAAATATTCAAGGGACATAGATGGTAAACACGAGTAATAACAAGGAGGGAGAGATGACCAATTAAGAGTATGACTGCGGCCTACAGTCACCACGTAATCCAAAGTTGTCTCACCTTCACCATATGTTACTCTCGTAATGCACAATACACCGCACCTTATAAAAAATGAAATTGAATGAAAAATAGTAAAGCTACGTTAACAAAGTTAAATACGCTTACCATAAATTACCACTTGGCACCAGTACCTGAGTGAAGCTCCCGGACAGGCCCCCATATAACTTGTGACGGTAACGCGTTGGTGTTCGGCTGTTTAAGGCTAGGGGTATGGCCTCGTCACATAGTTATAAAAAAAAATAGAAAAACTGGAACGTCGTCTGTGGTAAGGTAAGGAGAAGACACACAAAACACAAGTAAATTTTAACAATGAAATTTTAATTACGTTAAATAAATCAAAACATGAAAAAATGGACAAACAAATTCTTATAATAAAATCAATCAATCAAAATAATAAGAATACTTAAATGACACAATGAAAAGTTACGTTAAGATAAAATAACAAGAAGTGCAACACAAAATTAAATGGGAGGTGCTGGAATATTGGCTTTAAGCTATCACCTCTCTCAGTACACGCTAACGTCTAGCTGGGAGGAGTGATAACCACGAAAGCACTGAACATTCTGAGGTCTGAGGTCGTGGCGACCCCAGACATCAAGTAGTATGGGGGGGCGAGTGCAGGTGCAGCCAGACCGGCGACCAATCAGCGGGGCCGGTAGCGATCAACGAGTAGTTTGGCGGTTTGAGTCTGAACAGGTGTCTCTGGCTGCAACGTTTTGCGCTCTGGCAAGCCTTGCTGGTGTTGTTGTCGTTGTTGGACATTTCTTCCATAGTAGTTTTATATAACCACAACGACGTAATTGTGGAGGGAAGAGCAGGCTCAATCTCTTGAAGGAGATTATCGTCACAATATATATATATATATATATATATATATATGTATATATATATATATATATATATATATATATAATGTTGTTGAATATGACTGAAAAGCTAAGATTAATGATTGATTCTAACACGAATCCTCTCAATATGTCTTATGTTTTTCTTCACTGTCGAGGGAAGTTGAAAAATTAACTCTCCAAAGTTCATTTTCACAATTTATTATGGTCTGATGCCTAGTGGTGCGTTTCGCAAAGCACTCCTTACATTTTCAAAGACAAATGCCTTTAAAAATAGGTATAGTCCTTTGGTCAGGACTCCAGTATTATGGTGTTTGGTCAGTAAGCTCTTGTGGCCGTAATAACCCTCCAGAGGTTGATGGCCTCCAGGTCCAGTGGTAGAACAAACGTCGAGAAGCACGCAACAATACCTGGTGTTCTTCAGGTGACCTTAACCTGATGTTCTTCAGGTGACCTTAACCTGATGTTCTTCAGGTGACCTTAACCTGATGTTCTTCTGGTGACCTTAACCTGATGTTCTTCAGGTGACCTTAACCTGATGTTCTTCAGGTGACCTTAACCTGATGTTCTTCAGGTGACCTTAACCTGATGTTCTTCAGGTGACCTTAACCTGATGTTCTTCTGGATGTTCTTTCTTTCATGTAAATAAAACTGAAAGTCGCTATAGCATTACAGTTCGTGGCACTCTCTCATGCCCAGTAACTTGAGTTCAGATATTTTAATATTAAGATGAACGTAATCTTCTCTTTAAAAAAATAACTAATCAGTTTCATCGACTAAGAAGTTTAAGATTTAAACTTTAGTGGATATATGTTCTGAGAGAGCAGGAGGAGGAGGAAGGGTGAAAGATAATGTATATATGAAGAAGAGTAGTTGTATGTACTATCAGTATCAACTTATTCTCTTTCACTTTCTGGTGTTATTCATATTCATTTACAATACACGCAATGGATTCAGTTTTAGTCATGACTCGCTTTTCTCTAATTATGATATCATGCTTTGGCATTTGTGTTCCATCATTCGTGCATCGGAAGATGGAAGAACAAAGAACAGGAACAGCATTAAGTTTATTATATTGTGCTTCAAAACACACACACACTCACACACACACACACTCACACACACTCACACACACACACACACACACACACACACACACACACTCACACACACACACACTCACACACACACACACGCACACACACACACACTCACACACACACACACTCACACACACACACACGCACACAAATTGAGAGCCCAAATGGAAATTGAGTGCCCAAATGAGCCACAGAGATATTAGAAAGAATTTATTTTAGTGTCAGAGTAGTTGACAAATGGACTGCGTTAGGAAGTGATGTGGTGGAGGCTGACTCCATACACAGTTTCAAGTGTAGATATGATAGAGCCCAGTAGGCTCAGGAACCTGTACACCAGTTGATTGACAGTTGAGAGACGAGACCAAAGAGCCGGAGCTCAACCCCCGCAAGCTTGCGGAAATATCGCAAATCCGACTTATAAGCGAAATTACTTTTTAATTTTTATTAGTAATGATAATAATTTGATTACTTTTTATTACTTTAATTAGTAATGGCTCAATATTCACATTAATGTGAGTAATGCGCCATTACTCACATTAATGTGATTACATCCTTGTGTCTCTCAGACCAACATCAGTTATCAGGGGAAAGCGGCAAGCCATTACGACTATACAGCACTGGGAAGGGGTCAGGATAAGGATTTAGGATGGGACGGGGGGAAAGGAATGATGCCCAACCACTTATGGACGGTCGGGGATTGAACGCCGACCTGCATGAAGCGAGACCGTCACTCCACCGTCCACCCCAAGTGGCTAGAGGAGACGCTAATGGATGTTTAGTTCAATATTTTTTTAGTGAGTATTATATGAAACTAAAGAATTTCTCAGCAAAAGAGACGTCATTTTTATTATCATTAAAAGAAATCGATTGTGCTAGTTTATTCTAATAATAGGGTCATTAGTGCTAGTTTACCGTTGCTAGTAAGTACGATTTACCTTTAATTTGCGGGTGTAATTATCAGGTCTAACGATCGTATTATACTGGAGTTCCTTAATGTTTAATTAAAAGTCTGCTGATCTTCAAGACAGTTTAGATTTAGAGTTTGGGCTCCGAGCGCTCGTAATGTTCCTGCCGACTGGCTCTGGTCTCATAGGTGTAAGTTACCGGGTGTAGAGCTACGTAGAGCCATGTGAGAGGTATAGAGACAGAGCGTAGCAATAACATTTAAACATTTTCTGCATCATGGTTATGGGGTGAGTGAACTCCTGTGCGTGTGTGTGTGTGTGTGTGTGTGTGTGTGTGCGTGTGTGCGTGTGTGCGTGTGTGTGTGTGTGTGTGTGTGTGTGTGTGTGTGGTGCAGGTATGTAGGAGCCGGTGGCTGAGCGGACAGAACACTGGACGCGTGATCCTGTGGTCCCGGGTTCGATTCCGGGCGCTGGCGAGAAACGATGGGCAGAGTTTCTTTCACCCTGATGCCCCTGTTACCTAGCAGTAAATAGGTACCTGGGAGTTAGTCAGCTGTCACGGGCTGCTTCCTGGGGATAGAGGCCTGGTCAAGGACCGGGCCGCGGGGACACTAAAAGCCCCGAAAATCATCTCAAGTAGATGTACTCGCCTATTTATGCCCGCAGGCTCCAGCTCTGGCTCTTGGGCACCGCCTTTCTAGCCGCCGGTTGTTTAATTCAATGACTCCTGTCTTATTTCCCTAACGTATCTAGTTTTGAAATTATGAATAGTGTTTGCTTCCACAACTTGCACCTTTAGTTCATTCCATTTTCTAACTACTCTCCCGTTAAAAGAAAACATTCTAACATCTCTGTGACTTCCCCATAAGTATTTTATGTTTCTATCATGTCTCTCCTCTCCCTTCTTTTTTCCTAACGTCGTCAGGCTCAGTTCCTTCAGTCGCTCTTCATATCCCATCCTATGCCACTCTAGGACGAGCCTCATTGCAAATTTATGAACCTTTTCCAGTTTCCTTATGGTCTTGGCTCCATGATGGGGCTGCATTCTCTAAGACTGGTCTCATGTAGGCAGTGTAAAGCGTTCTCAATGCCTCCTTACTTAGGTTTCTGAAGGAGGTTCTAACCTTTGCTAGCGTAGATTACGATGCTTTCGTTATCCGATTTATATGTGCCTCAGGAGTACTAAGTGTATGTCCACTCCCAGGTCACTTTTTCGAATCGTCACAGGTAGGTAATTTCCCTTCACTGTGTACTGTTCCTTTGATCTCCTATCACCTATTCCCATTTCCATTACTTTACACTTGCTCGTGTTGAGCTCCAGTAGCCGTTTTTCTGACCATCTCTGCAGCTTGTTCAAGTCTTCTTGGAGGATCCAACATTCCTCATCTGTCACAACTCGTCTCGTTAATTTCGCGTCATCCGCGAACATCGATATATAGGACTCGACTCCTGTAAACATGTCGTTTACATATATCAGAAATAGAACTGGTCCAAGCACCGATCCTTGAGGTACTCCTGTCGTTACGGTTCATCAGTCTGACTTCTCGCCCCTGACTGTTACTCTCTGGCTCCTGCCTAAGTAATTCCTTACCCAAGCTAGGGGTAAGGAATTACTTATTACTTTCCGCTTACTCCTGCCTCTCAAGTTTGAATAGCAGTCTCCTGTGCGGTACTCTATCAAAGGCTTTTCGGCAGTCCAGAAATATGCAGTCCGACCATCCTTCCCTGTCCTGCCTTATTCTTTTTACTTTATCGTAGAATTTCAAAAGGTTTGTTTGGCATGAGTACCCTTCCCTGAACCCATGTTGGTGTTTGTTTACAAACCTAATGTTCTCTTGGTGTGTAACCGGTCTTAACCTGATTATTCTTTTTAGTATTTTGCATGGGATGCTTGTCAGTGATACTGGTCTGCAGTTAAGTGCCTCCTCCCAATCTCTTTTCTGGAAAATTGGTCCCACATTTGCCTTTTTCCAGCAACTGGGCAATTCTCCATTCGTAAGTGACTCATTATAGATCCTTGCTAGAGGAACGCTGAGAACCTGCGCTGCCTCTGTTAGTATCCACGGTGATACTATGTCGGGTCCAATTGCTTTAGCTTCATCCAGTGTTGTTAGCTGTGTCGTTACCTCCTCTGCTGTCACCTCTATGTCTGTTAGTCTCTCATTTTGGGACATCTCCTATTCTAAGAACGGGAGCTGCTCAGGCTCGGCTGTGAACACTCCATGGAAACTGGCATTCACTGTCTCGCAGATTGCCTTGTCACTTTGCCTATTTGCAACGCCTGTTTTCCGTAGTCTTGTCACGTGGTCATTCACCGACATTTTCCTTCTTATATGACTATAGTAATTTAGGTGTGTGTGTGTGTGTGTGTGTATTGGAGGTGTGTGTGTGTGTGTGTGTGTGTGTGTGTGTGTGTGTGTGTGTGTGTGTGTGTGTGTGTGTGTGTGTGTGTGTGTGTATAGTGGACGTGGGTGTGTATGTGTAGTGGACGTGGGTGTGTGGGTGTAGTGGACGTGGGTGTGTGTGTGTAGTGGAGGTGTGTGTGTGTAGTAGTAGAGGTGTGTGTGTGTGTGTGTGTGTAGTAGTAGAGGTGTGTGTGTGTGTGTGTGTGTGTAGTGGAGGTGGGCGTGTGTGTGCAGTGGAGGTGTGTGTGTGTGTGTGTAGTGGGAGTGGGTTGGGGTGGGGCCACTTCGTAGTCTGGTAGTCTGGTTCGTACACAGGTGGCGTACACTCCACTTTACGACCCTTTAACACCATGAGGTAATTTGCGAGAGTCAATTTAATTAATGTATACGCTTTTGAGTGCTCGTAACACACGTAATTGTATTTTTTATGTATCCATCTGAACCAGGGACTACACAAGACCAGCCAGGGACCCACTCCCTACCAGCCAGCCCAAGTGCTTGAGCTGGACGGTAGAGCGACGGTTTCGCTTCCTGCAAGTCGGCGTTCAATCCCCGACCGTCCAAGTGCTTGGGCACCAATCCTTTCCCCCCAATCCCATCCTGAATCCTTATCCTGATCCCTTCCAAATGCTATATAGTCATAATAACTTGGCACTTTCTCCTAATGGTTTCCTTCCCTACCAACCAGGGACTGCAACCCGCCTTCCCCAACAACCCAACAGATCAGGTGCTCGCCCCAGGGGGCGCCACCGAGGAAGCCACCGGGTCGGGAGTGAATGGCGTCACCTTAATCCCCCAGGACACAAGTTCCTGCCGGAGCTGGGGCACAATGGTGGGTATCTAATATCATCTCCAGGAGCCTCGAACCTTTGTTCCTCACTTATCTCAACTCTCAAGACGCCGCTTTCTTCCTCTCTAAATTAGCTCCTAGACCAGCAGGGAGCTGTAAAGGCGGCGTTGAGGCCAAAGTTGAGCGGAGCGAAGATTTGGTTTCACCTCCTCTCCTTTCTATCACAGAGACGGATTGGCCTGACTCGAGTTAGGGCCAGATTCACGAAGCAGTTACGTACTTACGAACCTGTACATCTTTTCTCAATCTTTGGCGACTTTGTTTACAATTATCAAATAGTTAATCAGCTCCGAAGCACCAGGAGGCTGTTTATAACAATAACAACAGTTGATTGGAAAGTTTTCCTGCTTTTAAACTGTTTAATAAATGTAACCAAAGCCGTCAAAGATTGAGGAAAGATGTACACGTTCGTAAGTACTTGCGTAACTGCTTCGTGAATCTGGCCCAAGGTGAGGACAGTTGGTTATGTTCTTCCCAGAGTCCACACTACCACTGACCACCAAGTAGACTGAGGGATTCAAATCTGGAGCTCAAATATTTTGATTGTGTTCGGTTATTATGTATGCACGCCTTACCCATCCCGTGGACGGTGGTGGACCCTATACCCATCCCGTGGACGGTGGTGGACCCTATACCCATCCCGTGGGCGGTGGTGGACCCCCATACCCATCCCGTCGGCGGTGGTGGACCCCCATACCCATCCCATGGGCGGTGGTGGACCCCCATACCCATCCTGTGGGCGGTGGTGGACCCCATACCCATCCCGTGGGCGGTGGTGGACCCCCATACCCATCCCGTGGGCGGTGGTGGACCCCATACCCATCCCGTGGGCGGTGGTGGACCCCCATACCCATCCCGTGGGCGGTGGTGGACCCCATACCCATCCTGTGGGCGGTGGTGGATCCCATACCCATCCTGTGGGCGGTGGTGGACCCCATACCCATCCTGTGGGCGGTGGTGGACCCCATACCCATCCCGTGGGCGGTGGTGGACCCCATACCCATCCCACAGGCGGTAGTGGACATTTGACAGCGACACATTTAAATAATCGCCAGACCTGAACGCCAAAGTTTACATAGCTAAGTAACAATCTTGTGAGGCCAGTTACACAATTTAATATTGATGAGCTGTGACCGGCCAGCGCACAAGGCGCAGCAGGCTACGCTGCGCTGGCAGTGTGAGTATACAGTGAAGTGTATGACATCATAAAGACCCACATCCCAGTCTGGTTTACCACACTGACATCAGTGTTGGATAGGCAGGTTTACCACACTGACATCAGTGTTGGATAGGCAGGAGTGCGGTCACTTACAGGGAATTAGCCAACACCCTTACGTACAGCGAACGGGATCATCAGTGCAATTGTTTATTGCATCAGAGACTCTTAGATCCCAAGTTAAAAGTGCCAAGAGTTTCCTCAAGGATCAGGATTCTAAGTTCACCGAAACAATAAACTCAAAAGGTGTTGCTGGTGTCTCAAATGCCTCAGTGTGGCAACACAAAAGAAATGCAAATTTCTTTCTCACTTACTGACCGGCATCCGAGGAACTCGAGAAGATCTACAGCCTCTGACGATATATATATATATATATATATATATATATATATATATATATATATATATATATATATAGAGTTCACACTTTTATGCCCCTTCAGATCACAAACAAATCACAATTGGCGTGATATATAATGAGAAAATCATTTTTGTCCAATAGGGTGACTTGAACCGGCGTTCTACAGGGCAAGTGTGTGTGTAAACACCATTCCCCAGAGTCCAGGGTGTAGGCGGGCCAATCGTAAGATCGTGGTTGGGCACCAGATCGGGCCTCCAGAACCTCCTAGTGAATTTAGTAGAGTTCTGAGTTGGTTGGCGTTTGCCCAATCGTCACTACGGACACGATAGGATAAAAGACAGGTGTCTGGGAATCACCACAACGCCTGTTCAAATTCCCCCATTACCCCAAATTTATTTTCTCATTATATCTCACGAACGTGTGATTTCTGTGTGATATATATAAACAATTTGTGAAATTTATATAAAGTTGAGAAATAAAGTATATAAAATTTATATAAAGAGTCTATATATAGTTGAGAAATCTATGCACATAATTTTGTAATTAATGGTAGCCTAAATTTTGTAATTAATGATAGCCTAAATTTTGTAGGAAAAGAAATTTAAAGATTATATGAAAAACTGATGGTAAATAATTTTGGTCAATAGGCAATTAATTGTTAAATATCTTTTTTGGATATACAAAACTGTGAACTTGATCAAATTCTTAGTAGGTGTGTTTTTCTCTCTCACACTCACACACACACACACACACACACACACACGTGGAGTCCCAAGTGGAGTCCCGCAGGGGGTCAGTCCTTGGACCTATACTGTTTCTGGTATATGTAAATGATCTCCCAGAGGGTATAGATTCGTTCCTCTCAATGTTTGCCGACGATGCAAAAATTATGAGGAGGATTGAAACAGAGGATGATAGTAGGAGGCTACAAGATGACCTGGATAGACTGAGTGAATGGTCCAACAAATGGCTGTTGAAGTTCAACCCGAGTAAATGCAAAGTAATGAAACTAGGCAGTGGAAACAGGAGGCCAGGCACAGGATACAGAATAGGAGATGAAGTACTTAATGAAACAGACAGAGAAAGATCTAGGAGTTGATATCACACCAAACCTGTCTCCTGAAGCCCACATAAAGAGAATAACGTCTGTGGCATATGCGAGGCTGGCTAACATCAGAACGGCGTTCAGGAACCTGTGTAAGGAATCATTCAGAATCTTGTACACCACATATGTAAGACCAATCCTGGAGTATGCGGCCCCAGCATGGAGCCCGTACCTTGTCAAGCACAAGACGAAGCTGGAAAAAGTCCAAAGGTATGCTACTAGACTAGTCCCAGAACTAAGAGGCATGAGTTATGAGGAAAGGCTGCGGGAAATGCACCTCACGACACTGGAAGACAGAAGAGTAAGGGGGGACATGATCACAACCTACAAAATCCTCAGGGGAATCGACCGGGTAAACAAGGATGAACTTTTCAACACTAGTGGGACGCGAACAAGGGGACACAGGTGGAAGCTGAGTACCCAAATGAGCCACAGAGACGTTAGAAAGAACTTTTTCAGTGTCAGAGTAGTTAGCAAATGGAATGCATTAGGAAGTGATGTGGTGGAGGCTGACTCCATTCACAGTTTCAAATGTAGATATGATAGAGCCCAATAGGCTCAGGAATCTGTACACCAGTTGATTGACGGTTGAGAGGCGGGACCAAAGAGCCAGAGCTCAACCCCCGCAAGCACAATTAGGTGAGTACAATTAGGTGAGTACACACACACACACACACACACACTCACACACTCACACACACACACACACACACACACACACACACACACACACACACTCACACACACACACACACACACACACACACACACACACTCACACACACACACACACACACACTCACACACTAGGGGGTGATGTGGTGGAGGCTGACTCCATACACAGTTTAAGTGTAGATATGACAGAGCCCGATAGGCTCAGGAATCTGTACACCTGTTGATTGACGGTTGAGAGGCGGGACCAAAGAGCCAGAGCTCAACCCCCGCAAACACAACTAGGTGAGTACAACTAGGTGAGTACACACACACACACACACACACACACACACACACACACACACACACACACACACACACACACTCACACACACACACACACACACACACTCACACACACACACACACACACACACACACACACACACACACACACACACTCACACACACACACACTCACACACACACACACTCACACACACACACACACACACACACACACACACACACACACACACACTCACACACACACACACACACACACACACACACACACACACACACACACACACGGGATCGGTAGCTGAGTGAACAGCGCGCGGGACTCGAAATCCTGAAGTCCGGGTTCGATTCCCGGCGCCGGCAGAGACAAATGGGCAGAGTTTCTTTCACCCTGATGCCCGTTACCTAGCAGTAAATAGGTACCTGGGAGTTAGACAGCTGTTCCGGCTGCTTCCTGGGTGTGTGTGGAAAAAAATAGTAGTTAGTAATAGTTGATTGATTGACAGTTAAGAGGCGGGCCGAAAGAGCAGGGCTCAACCCCAGCAAGCACAATAAGGTGAATACAACTAGGTGAATACAACTAGGTGAATACAACTAGGTGAATACAACTAGGTGAATACAACTAGGTGAATACAACTAGGTGAATACAGGTTCTCGCGGACGAGCGAACAGCAATCGGGAGTCGTAGCACAATGGGCACTACGACTCCCGAGGCAGAAACAATTGGGCAGAGTTTCCATCACCTAATGGGCCTGTTCACCTAGAAATAAATAGGTCCTTGGGAGTTAGACAGGATATTCTGTGATGGGTGTAAGATATGTGTAGTAGAGATGATAGGGGAAAATAGGTTGTGAATCAGAATATTAGACAGATGGGGGTGCCCAGCAGTGCCCGGGTCTACCCGGTGCGTGTCAGTATCACTAACCAACCCATCCTTCTGTTTAGATAGTCCTTATTGTGACGATCGTCAATAGTCAATATTCGTGCGTTCTTAGCTTTTAGATAGTAGTATACTGACTAGTAAGGAATTCTTTTAAAATAAATGAAGCTAAAACCCAAACTTAAATAATCCTAAGCCTAGTATAGCACACATATGTACTATATTAGGCCTCAAATTTCGTGTATTAGACCTAAGGAAGGTTAGGTTAGGTTAGTTTGTCAAAGCAACACAAGTAGAAAATAGTTTTCCGGTTGGTCCAATCCAATAATTCGGATTTCTACTTTGGTTGTATGTCAGCATATATACTATGGTTCTCATCGTTACTGTAAGTACTACGGCAACAGAAGGATGGGCTGTGTTACTACGTATCAAGTGTCAATCTGTATTACATCTCGATATGCATTGCTTCTCAGTATGTATCACATGTTTCATTACATACTATGAGTCAGTATGTATCATGTGTGCTAGTATGCATTATTTGTCAGCACATATCATATGTGTGAATATCTATCATTTGTAAGTAGATATCACTCGTCAATATGTATTATGTGACAGTACGGTTCATATATCATTATGTATTATGTTTGAGTGTGTGTTATGTGTGTCAGTATGTATGACAAGTGTTAGTAAAGAGTGGTAGTAGGAGATCCAGTGTTCAGGACGGCATGAACTTATCTTGGCTTAACACGGCCAAAGTAGTTAGATTTTTTTATTACTTTGGGGACATCAATGCATAATGTTTTACCACATAAGAACAAAATTTTGAATTTTGTTTTTTAAAACGTTTAAAAGATCGAGGCTGTTCCAGACCAGCCAGGAGGTTAATAGTGTTTCCTCTGGCGCCATCTCATGCGCCACTTGCTGGTTATTACCGACCGCGACCTGGCCATTCTGGTCACGTACCTAACAGTAATCACGGTGCAAAGTCAGGGGAAGGCTAACGACAAACGTCTAGATAGAAAGACAGACATTCTGTCTTATAGATATAGGTATGTTGGACGCTATTCAGCATAATTAATGATATCCAAATAACAGGCCATTGAGACAAATATTTAACTACAAAATTTAAAATGATCTCAGCTTACTGAAAAATCTTTCAGTGATAAAAAACGAGAACAAATTTATTCTGAGCATACAATATTTTCCAACCTGATAATTTCATGCTGCTGTCCCTCCCCCCCCCATTACATCAACCCCCCCCCCCCTTCCCCCTTCCCCACGCTTATCCTGCTCCCTCCTTTCCCCCCCCCCCCACCAGCTCCACTCCCCCCCTCCCCTCACTGACGCATGAATGAACATTTCTGAACGTTTAATCACAGAGTTTTGCGAGGTTTGGGTGCAGCAAAATAAGATTAACTTGTGCATAGCGTTTCGGCATTGTTTTTTTTCCCCTCTCGACGTTGAGATTCTCTCTACCGTTTTTACCGTTTAAACATTAACTCCGTTGCTCGCCGTTTTAACCATTAATTCCGTTGCTCGCCGTTTATAAAGCGTTAATGGGTACAAACGGTCCACGGGGCTCTCAGCAACGGTTAGAAGTGTGGTAGAAAGTGTTGGCTGTTTTGTTCCGTGATACATAAACTTTTATGGAATTTATGGAAACAGTGGTGGGCTATTGATGAGTCTATGTAACATGGCAGTGATGTATAGTGGTGGTGGTGGTGGTGATGGGGGTGGTGGTGGTGATGGTGATGGTAGAGATGGTGGGGATGGTGGTGGTGGTGGTGATGGGGGTGGTGGTGGTGGTGGTGGTGGTGGTGATGGTGGTGATGGTGGTGGTGGTGGTGGTGGTGGTGGTGATGGTGATGGTGATGGTGGTGGTGGTGGTGATGGGGATGGTGGTGGTGGTGGTGATGGTGATAGTGATGGTAGAGATGGTGGGGATGGTGGTGGTGGTGATGATGGGGGTGGTGGTGGTGGTGGTGATGGTGATAGTGATGGTAGAGATGGTGGGGATGGTGGTGGTGGTGGTGATGGTGATGGTGATGGTAGAGATGGTGGGGATGGTGGTGGTGGTGATGATGGGGGTGGTGGTGGTGGTGGTGATGGTGATAGTGATGGTAGAGATGGTGGGGATGGTGGTGGTGGTGGTGATGGTGATGGTGATGGTAGAGATGGTGGGGATGGTGGTGGTGGTGGTGATGGGGGTGGTGGTGGTGGTGGTGATGGTGATAGTGATGGTAGAGATGGTGGGGATGGTGGTGATGGTGATGGGGATGGTGGTGGTGATGATGGTAGAGATGGTGGGGATGGTGGTGGTGGTGGTGATGGTGATGGGGGTGGTGGTGATGGTGATGGGGGTGGTGGTGATGGTGATGGGGGTGGTGGTGGTGGTGATGGGGGTGGTGGTGATGGTGATAGTGATGGTAGAGATGGTGGGGATGGTGGTGGTGGTGGTGGTGATGGTGATGGTGATGGTGGTGGTGGTGGTGGTGGTGATGGGGATGGTGGTGGTGGTGGTGATGGGGATGGTGGTGGTGATGGGGATGGTGGTGGTGGTGGTGATGGTGATGGGGGTGGTGGTGATGGGGGTGGTGGTGGTGGTGGTGATGGTGATAGTGATGGTAGAGATGGTGGGGATGGTGGTGGTGGTGGTGATGGTGATGGGGGTGGTGGTGATGGGGGTGGTGGTGGTGGTGGTGATGGTGATAGTGATGGTAGAGATGGTGGGGATGGTGGTGGTGGTGGTGGTGATGGTGATGGTGATGGTGGTGGTGGTGGTGGTGGTGATGGGGATGGTGGTGGTGGTGGTGATGGGGATGGTGGTGGTGATGGGGATGGTGGTGGTGGTGGTGATGGGGATGGTGGTGGTGGTGGTGGTGGTGATGGGGATGGTGGTGGTGGTGATGGGGATGGTGGTGGTGGTGGTGATGGGGATGGTGGTGGTGGTGGTGATGGGGATGGTGGTGATGGTGGTGGTGATGGTAGAGATGGTGGGGATGGTGGTGGTGATAGTGGGAGGGTGGTGATGGTGGTGGGGATGGTGGTGGTGGTGATGGTGGTGGTGATGGGGATGGTGGTGGTGGTGGGGATGGTGGTGATGGTGATGGGGATGGTGGTGGTGGTGGTGGGGATGGTGGTGGTGGTGATGGTAGAGATGGTGGGGATGGTGGTGGTGGTAGTGATGGGGATGGTGATGGGGATGGTGGTGGTGGTGATGGTGATGGCAGAGATGGTGGGGATTGTGGTGGTGATAGTGGGAGGGTGGTGGTGGTGGTAGGTGTGGTGATATTGGTGCTGATGATGAAAATAACAATGATAGCGAGTGATGATGGTGATGACTATGATGGTAGTGGTGGTGATTTCTTCATATCACTGACTACCCCCCCCCCACTTGTTAACTACCCTTTTTTGAGCAACTACCTACCTACTTGTTCTTCCAGTTCTGGGATCATCGGCCCCCACGGCCCGGTCTCTGACCAGGCCTCCTGGTTGCTTGTCTGATCAACCAGGTTGTTGGACGCCGCTGTAAGCAGCCTGCTCGTACGAATCACAGCCTGGTTAATCACAAGGGTACAAGCATATCATTACATTTCTTTGACTCATTTCCATTTCTTCGACTTATTATTCTTGATAACAGGTACTTGATATAGTGGTATATAACAAGATATAGATAACAGGTATATGATAACAGGTACTTGATATAGTATGATGTAGATTAGGTGAGATATCACACTGAGGTAAGTTGTATTTAAACGATATGGGATTAAAAACAGAAATATTCCTTGATACACTCTTCACTAAATAAATTCCAAATATTCACTCTTATATTTTCAGGTTAAAATTATATTCCAACCTGAACATAGGGAACCTAATTCACTTTATTTTCAAATATTCACTTTTCACAGAAGCCCACGTGGATTGAAATATAAAAATATAAACTGTAATAGAGTTTATCCAATTATTATCCAGTTATTATTATCATATTATTATTATAATTAATCCAGTAATTATTATTCAATTTATCTAATTATCCAACACAAATTTAAAGTGATTTGATGAGCCTTTAAGGGTTCGTTGAACTATCTGCATATGTAATAAGAGAGATGAGTTTTAAAATAAAAAATAGCAAGAGTAAGATGTTCAAAAAATATAATTTTTTATAAGAAAAAATTAATTATTTAATTATATAATAACAAATATAAATATTTTTATAATAAAAAAAATAAAATTTTTTAATTAAACAAAAAATAACAGGACATAGTGCTGAACAAAAAATAAGAAAAAGGTTAAGAACAAGTAGCAAGAACAAAGTTTTGAACAAAAACCAATAAGAACAAGATTTTAGAGCATCAAGAACAAAGTGCTGAACAAAAATAACTAAGACAAGGCAAAGAACATGATGTTCAATAAAACTATAAAGAACAAGGTGATAAAATAACAACTAGAACAAAGCTTTGAACGAAAGAAGCAGCAAAGAACAAGACCTTAAATTGTAACATTCTTGCTACAACATTGAACAAAACCTCCCGGTGCCTGTGCAGTTGAACAAACTCGAACCACGACCACGAGTTATCAAACATTTCTGCAACCATTACGAAACCTGTTCATCATTTTTAATCATGGCGGATGTACTTAGATTTATCAAACAGTTAATGAGCTTCGAAACTTCACTATCCAAGATTATTTCCACAGTGACGCCAAGAGGATTGAAAGCACTAAAGCATTATATTTCACCTTTCAAATGTGGTCGACTTGCAATAAAAAGTATAATAATATTTATATATTATTATAAAATCCTAATATAAAATATGGTTTTAACACATAATTGCTCTCTCGACACCTGTCTCGCGTGATAAGCGCAGCCCTCTGTCCACTGCTCTGACTCCATGACATTTCCGTGACGTTGGTCCATTAGGATAAGAGCTGTAAGTGATTTAATCCATGCGGTCTAAGTGACTCACTTAAGCTGATTGCAGTGTCCCTCACCCTCCAGGCGGGGTTCGACTCGCTACTTGCTTGTAATCTTTCGGAGAAGCGAAGGGGTGTGAACACAGCCAGAGGCGTGGGGGGGGGGGGGGTGACAATAGTCACGGTGTAGGGGAACATACTCAGAGATTGTGTGGATATACTCAGGGAGGGGTTTGAATATACCCAAACATGTCTCTCACTCCCTCACTTATAAACAAGTAGGCATACACATCTCTCTCTCAAAAGTAGGAATAGACATGTCTGTTCCACACACACACACACACACACACACACACACACACACACACACACACACACACACACACACACACACACAGCCCCCCCCCCCCCCCCCGTCCTCGTGTTCGTCTCTGTCAATGTTAGTGTTTAACAAGTCCAAAACTCTGCTGTCAGGTAATGTGTCTATAACAAGTCTGTCATATATCATATTAACAAATAATTATAAAAATATTGCCTTAATTACACAAATGTTGTAATACAGGATATCAAAATATTGGATTTTCCAAACATATAATTAGTGTGGATGTATCATAATACATTAACTAACAAAGTTTACTGAAGGGTAAGAAGCTTCTACTTCAAGCTGACCTTCCACGCTGACCCTCCAAGCTTCCACTTCAAGCTGACCCTCCACGCTGACCCTCCAAGCTTCCACTTCAAGCTGACCCTCCAAGCTGACCCTCCACGCTGACCCTCCAAGCTTCCACTTCAAGCTGACCCTCCAAGCTGACCCTCCAAGTTTATCTTTCTTCAGCTTTTGTTTTTAAATAAGACGGGAACGTTGTTGTATTCACCTCCAGGCTTCAGGCTGGATACCGGAGCCTTTTGGGGCTTTTTGATGAAAAGTCTGTGTTCTATCTGATCACTTGTGTATGAGTGTTTGTTATTTGTGCCTGTAGGGTCGAGCTGTTAGCTCTTGGACCCCGCCTTTCTAACCGTAGGTTGCCTCTATGTACTGACTCCCGACCTTTTATGTTCTCTATCATTGCTACTGTTCATTACACACACACACACTCTCGTATACACGTCACCAAGATGCAGCCCACAACAGCTGTCTAATCCCAGGTGCACATTTACTGCTGGGTGAACAGAGGCATCATGTGAGAGAAAACTGTTTCTGTTCCGGTCGAGGATGGAACCAGGTTTCCTTAGTTTTTAGGAAACCAATTTAAGAAACTGAGCTGAGTCTGGCGGCTGGCTACCATCCTTTTTCTGGCTTTTTCCTCATTAGCTTGGGTTAAAAAATTCCCTTCAGGTGTTTCCAGCATCCTTCTCCTCCTCCCTGTTGCGGGCTCCCGCCTGTTATTTCTCAGCGTCTCTCCACGTATTTACCCATAACGGTGCCATTTTGCTCCGGTGCTAACGTTTTGCTAACGGTGCCATTTTACCCATAAAAGGTGCCATTTTGCTGAAGTGTTGGATGAGTAAATAGAAGCACATCTAAACCTCGAATTTCATAGCTGGAGCCTCTCCTCGAAGCTCATACCTCTCAGTTCCGGGTCTAGTTGGTGGCATACCTCAGGACTTTCTCCTACTTCTCCTTGTGTTCGACGAGATAAATGCACCGGGCACTACAACCCCACATTTGGGTGTTTCCTAACCACAACTGTCGGGCATGAATAGCGACGTTTGCATAAGGTAATTACGAAGAGAAAACCCCAAGCATGAATACAGGACATGGAAGGGATGTAAAGGAAAGGTGGTCGGCTTATGGAATAGTGGAGGAGCAGTGACCAGCCACTTGGGCCATCAGAGATTGCTCGCCGGTCCTGCAAACTGTGCAAAGTGGGATTAACAATACAAAGTCGCTATTAACCTGGTTGTAAGTTAAAGATGCGTTGATATATGACTAGGAGGGAAGCGGCCCAACGGTTCCGTCTTCTGACTCTTTGTTTTGTTCCGCCATTGAAGCTAGTGGGTGTTGGGGGAGGTGTGTTTGAGGGTGCTAGGGAAAGGTGTTCTGGAGGGTGAAGGGCTTCTGGTGAGAGCCTCTAACCAAGTAGCAATAAAAGAAAACAACATTTTAGTGCTAGAAGACAATGGGAGGGACAGAGGCTAGATATTACACGAGGAGATAACTGCAGTAGTCTGTTGAGGGGAAGCAGCCAGCCCACGAGAGGGTCACACCAGCACCACGCGGCAAGGCATCACTATAACTCCCCAGTACACTATTGTGGATCATCTCTCTGCGCCCTTATTCGAGTGGAAACCCTTCCTCTCTCTCTTGCCTTTACGTTGCGGCTGTTATCGGACCATAAGCTGGTAATGGCCGCGTCGCTCGCCGCCGCCCCCATCACCTGCGAATATTTGGGAACTATAAACACTAGGTGGGGAGTGTTTGGGAGCACTGTGTAGTGGACTCAGTGGGAGCCAGGTGGCAGTGTCACTCCAGCCGGGAGAAAATAACATGGAGATGTTCCAGATATAAGAGGACAGGTGTACTGTAGAAACGTCCGGCAGGAAGCAGAGGTTGCAATGGCGGTGATGTAGAGGCAAGGGACGAGCGGGTGACATGCGCGTAGTGAGCATAATGCAGCGTTGTAAGCAGCAGCAACATATAATAAGACGCCAAACTAATGTATTCACTTCCACTTGAAACTTCTCAAGCAAATGTAAACAATTCTTGTACATCAACTATTTCAAATAACATTCTGAGCTCACTATAGTGTTCCGAGTGCTCTTACTAATCCTTCTGTGAATGTTTTAAAATGAGTATCAGTACATTCTCTGGTGCGTTCTTGTGGCAAGTTGTCTTGCGTTAAACTGTAAAATAATTTATCTCAGTCACCCCACAACATTCCGATGCTCGTTTTCCTCTTTCAAGTTTAGTTGACTTGTTCCTGCACTTCATTTCCGTATATTTCATTATTAAATTACAGTCCCCTAGAGACCAACACTCTATCTTTCTCTTCCCTCAAAGTGATCAAACTTTCAACTTCAACTCTTCATCTTATCCAGTAATATTATGTTGCTAAATGTCCTCTAAGGAGGCAGTGTTATCACTTGCTATCCTCTACGCTAAAACAACATACCCTAAAATCAATTATATATTATGTAATACTCTAATCTAAAATAAAAACGCACTCAAAAATAAATATAAATGATGTAATATGTTAATCATGTCCGCGTGTGGGTAGGGGGGGCATTTCCAATACCCCAAAAAAGGTGGTGGTGGTGGTTGTTTTATATTCAGCAACTCTGAAAAAAAAATTCAATGGAGCACAGGCTATGGTGATCCCGTAAACTACGGGGCTGTTGATTGATTGATGAAGATTAAGCCACCCAAGAGGTGGCACGGGCATGAATAGCCCGTATAGGGTAGATTTTTTGTTTAGTAAATGAACACTTTGTGTTGAGATCGCATTTAATCATCAGGCTGCTATCGCGGGGGAGGATACTGCTTGACAGTATTTATGAGAGTCTCCAGCTGCTGGACACCTTTTATGACCAGGAGAGTGGCTGTGTTGATAGCTTCAGGGTGGTTACTGCAAGATTCAGGAACTCTTAAAGCTCTTCTAAGGTCGTTGGTTGTTTCACATTCCAGGAGATAGTGAAGTAATGGCTTCTCTGTGACAGTTTGGCAGAAGATGCACTCTCTCTGTCGGGGTTCACCAATCTCCCAGTTGCATCTGTAACCTAGACGTAGTCTATATAACCCAACTAATATTTCCCTGTGGATTCCTTTTGGGATTTTTAACCTTTCTAACTTGGTGGCCTGAAGATACCATATTGCAGAGGGCGACGGAGCTGTAACTGGAAGACACGTCTTGTACCTTCTTTACTAATTTATCCCGTCTGCCCTTCACCCCTTAAACCTCCATCTATCTCCTACACAGAACCGCACTACTTGGCCATGCATGCAAGGTCCGATTGGCCTAATAGACCGAATAATTTTCTGCGTTCTGGCTATTAGTTCCGACATATATATATATATATATATATATATATATATATATATTTACACACACAACGGCTGAGTCCTTGTGTGAGTCCCTATATGTGTGATCTATGCTTTGGTGAATGTGTTGTGAATAATATAACAGAATATCTTTTACACCCTCGTTGATGCATATGGCAAACTGTGTCCTCGACTCTACGGTCAAGGAGACCTAATATCACACAAAAAAATAATATATGAACACCATTTATGATAGTACACCATCTTATAATCAAGCACACCTCCTTATTAATATATTAAGCAATTTGAGATCGAACCCGTCAACATCTGTTTATGACACACAACGACAAGAGAAAACCACAGCCACAGTAAATATAACAAATCCATTCAATATATATAAAATAGGACACACAAGACCAAACACAACCATACAACATACAATACAAAAAACAGCCACAAGTACCACAAAAAAGTTCAACAGTAAAACAAAACACACACACAGCCAGACTCCCAAAAAGACACACACACACACACACACACACACACACACACACACACACACACACACACACACACACACACACACACACAGGAGGAGGAGGAGGAGGAATAAGAGCGAGCGAGAGGAAACACAAAAGAATCCCATACTCCCGTCCACCTCCCGCCACGAAAAAAAATATAAAACCCCCCATATCAACACTGGAAAGAAAACGGAGGTCACGGGGAGGTAAACACAGGAGACGCGGGAGCTTGCTTTAGTGGTCCCAAGACGGCGTGGCCGCCACTACTCTGACTGACCTCACAGTCTTAACTTTTTTTATCGCCCCGTCCACACCCTGCCCTCACTAAACCCCTTCCCCCCTTCCCTTCGTCCCTTACCCCAATCCTCATTCGTCCCTTACCTTACTTACCTTAGTAAGATACTGAGGTAGAATTACTAGACGACAGAGCCAGATTGCATGGGGGGGGGGATTGTGTGACACCCTGGCTCGGCTTCAGTGGAAGCCTCAGGAATCCTCGACGGTGCAATAGTACCCCAGGTTGCAATTCTTTTGACCGTGTCGTGGAGTACTCGTCTAGACCGTGCATCTGGGAATTCCCAGTGCATAGGTTTGAATCTTTAACAATGCTCCTGTGGATTTTCTGAGAGGAACAGGTGATGGAATATTTGTATAGATGTAGAATATAGTGATAGCAGGCGGACTCTCCAACTTTCTGACACGATGTGTACGTGTTTGGTGGCTAAGCTGAGCTTTGCTCTCTCTTGTCAGGTGAGTGAACAGGGAGTTATCAGGGAACAGTGCTAAGCTATTACTACTATATAGCAGTGTTTGTAAGGTTCAACAGCAAGGGTTCAAGACTGTTCAACACTCTCTAAATATAAGAAGGCATAACTGGCCGACATCTCTTGTTGTTCAAGAGAGAACTTGATTAACACCTCCGAAATTATACCTTATCAACGAGTAGCTGCGGCCAACAGCCTGGTCAGAGACCGGGCCGCGGGGACGTTGATCCTCGGAACCACCACCACCACAAAGTGACCACAGAATGTGCAAGTGCTGAGCTAAATACCTCATAGCATGTATGTACACACGTTCAGATACTTATATGGGGGAGGGTGGTTATGGTAAGCATTTTATCTTAGAACTTCCCATCTCTTGCTTCCCCCCCCTAACCACCCCCTCCCTCCAGCCCATCTTGCCAACCCCCCCCCATGACCTTCCCCCTAACCCCTCCCCCCAGAAACCGGACACAGCGACCTACCAACGCTTTACTACATTTTACAGTTCAGCCAAAGGAAAAATATTTGTCTGGAGGCGAGATTCCTTTTATACCAACTGCAGGAGGTGAATATGATGGTTGTGGGTGTGGGGGAGGAGGTCGAGTGAGGGGTAATCGAGGCAAGAGGTCGGGTCGGGTCGGGTCGAGGAAGCGAGAGAGGTCACTTCCCACGCCAGGAATAGACCTTAGCAACATTCGCAATGAGTGCCATCTTATGAACCACGGAACCATCAAAGAGGTGCCAAAGGCATTAAGAACAAGGCACCAGGCATTAGTAAAATATACAAATTAGTATTAACTAACCATCCCCAACAGGGAGGCGGTCGGCCGAGCGGACAGCACGCTGGACTTGTGATCCTGTGGTCCCGGGTTCAATCCCGGGCGCCGGCGAGAAACAATGGGCAGAGTTTCTTTCACCCTATGCCCCTGTTACCTAGCAGTAAAATAGGTACCTGGGTGTTAGTCAGCTATCACGGGCTGCTTCCTGGGGGTGGAGGCCTGGTCGAGGACCGGGCCGCGGAGACACTAAAGCCCCGAAATAACAAGATCTCAAGATAACATGGAGAATACATCAACATACGCTGATGATGTTGCTCAAATAATATGCCAACCAGGACCATCAAAGTCCACACTGACCAACAAAACCAAAGTAACATTTTTGGAAGGTATTGCAAATACCGTTTGAAGAGGAATTTTATCAGCTGAGCTCACCTAGATGATTTATTGAACGAAAGCACAGATTTAAACACATTTAAACATTCAAGTCAATCTCTCTGTAGAAATATAAGTCCAGACAACACATTCTAGAGATAGCCAGTCAAAAAGAGAGAGAGAACGTCCCCTACGAAGAAATAAAATTTTGAACATAATCCGAGATAAGAATTCTAAGGGTAAAACATGGGTACTCGCGCTGTTACAGTGAAGTCACAAGCGACTATGACAGTGTGAGAGCAGCGAACACTGTAATGTACCAGAGAGAGAGAGAGAGACAGAGAGACAGAGAGAGAGACAGAGAGAGAGAGAGAGAGAGAGAGAGAGAGAGAGAGAGAGAGAGAGAGAGAGAGACAGAGAGAGAGAGAGAGACAGAGAGAGAGAGAGAGAGAGAGAGAGAGAGAAAAGCAATACATATAACAAATAGATTCAGAAATTGATGCAACTAGAAGCAGGAAGGTCGCGGACCACCGCAACACACTACTGAAGGTCTGCAACACACTACTGAAGGTCTGCAACACACTACTGAAGGTCTGCAACACACTACTGAAGGTCTGCAACACACTACTGAAGGTCTGCAACACACTACTGAAGGTCTGCAACACACTACTGAAGGTCTGCAACACACTACTGAAGGTCTGCAACACACTACTGAAGGTCTGCAACACACTACTGAAGGTCTGCAACACACTACTGAAGGTCTGCAACACACTACTGAAGGTCTGCAACACACTACTGAAGGTCTGTAACACACTACTGAAGGTCTGCAACACACTACTGAAGGTCTGCAACACACTACTGAAGGTCTGCAACACACTACTGAAGGTCTGCAACACACTACTGAAGGTCTGCAACACACTACTGAAGGTCTGCAACACACTACTGAAGGTCTGCAACACACTACTGAAGGTCTGCAACACACTACTGAAGGTCTGCAACACACTACTGAAGGTCTGCAACACACTGCTGAAGGTCTGCAACACACTACTGAAGGTCTGCAACACACTACTGAAGGTCTGCAACACACTACTGAAGGTCTGCAACACACTACTGAAGGTCTGCAACACACTACTGAAGACAAACAAGGTAAATACGGGTTTACTCCTGCTGGGGAAGGTACAGAAATAATATTACGAGACATCCTACTGTTCCTACGAATATCAGATGTCTCTTAATTAATTCGCTTAAGAAAACTAATTGGGATCCACAACTCCATCAGGAAGTTGGTGTGGCTTCTTATTGGCTCGGTCCATCTTCCTCCTTCCCTCCTACCTCCATCCATCACCCTCCCTCCTCACCCTCCCTCTTAACCCTCCCTCCTCACCTTCCCTCCTAACCCTCCATCCTCACCCTCCATCCTCACCCCTCCCTCCTCACCTTCCCTCCTAACCCTCCCTCCTCACCCCTCCCTCCTCACCCTCCCTCCTCACCCCTCCCTCCTTACCCCACATTCCCTCCTCCTAACGGTTTAACAAATGCCTACCTTCATTACTCTTTCCTCGTTGCCTTCCATTATTTAATTTTATTTCCCTACTTGCCTTTCCCTTTTCTTCCTACCCAGGTGCCTGCATTCCCTTCTTCCTCCCTTCCTTCCTCCCTTCCTCTTACCATCCCTCTCCCTCCCTCCCTTCCTCCCTCCCAACCCTAGCGCCTCTCTCTCTCTGTCTCCCCAACTGCACTTTGAGCTAAGTTAGACAAGTTGCCCCAAGTCAGGGACCCTAAACTTGCCACTTAAAGCTCCTCTGAACAAAGATCTCACAAGTCCTGAAGATTTTTGTTTACCAATATGAAGACGAATGTGACTGTTGAAGGTTGAGAGGTGATGTTATATTTGTCTTTGATGCTATTGTTCCTTGTTTCATCGTGGCGCGTGCTCTATTTTCCTCCCTGGCTCTCCATGACCTATTTGGCTACCTGTCTCCATGTGGAAACTAACAGCGTTCAACATAGTAAGGCTTTGTCAAGTCTGACGGCTACCCAGCGAGGCTAAAAGATCATAACACCGCAGCATTGGAGAGCATTAAATCGTATCTCCCAATCATTTATCGAACTCTGTCTAGGTCGTCCTGACGCGATTTTTGTTAGTCTTTGACGACTAGATAAGGGCAAAATCACGGCGAGGAACAAGTCTCGTATATCCCTCACAAGATCTTGAGTGGGATATACTTTGGTAGCAGAGTTAGTAAAGCGACTAAGCTACAAAGGGGGAAGTGTAGACTTTATCAAAGATGCAAGGCTTCTTTTGCCCAGTGGAGGAGAGGACGGGAGGCAGCTGGGAAGGGTGTGAGACTGGGTGGGAGAGACAGAGAGAACAAGAGGGAGAGAGAGGCACAAGGAACACGAGGGAGGGAGAGAAGCACAGGAAACATGAGGGAGAGAACCAGAGGGTACGAGAGGGAAGGTAGATATGCCCCGGTGAACCATTAAGCATTAAATAAGTTTAAGTAGACAAGAAGCTCGCAAGAGTACACCTGCGTGACACGAATAAGGAGAAGACCACCTCTCCGTTTTCTTAAAAGTTCCTCAAATAGAACGGATGAGAAACAAGAGACAAAAAGAACTTGTATACAAAAACATATCCCACTACAATAAAATTAAATGGCTTTCACAAGGAAATCTGAAAAGAAATTAAAAATTCCCATCAATATGTGGAGTCATTCGGTGTTTGTCACACCATGTAATTAATACCAAGTTTGTGAAAGGAACACATGAAGAAGCTATAATAATATAATATTGAGAAGTGTATAAACTTTCAAATGGAAACCTCAGTGCAGTTCCCAGCCTTCAGAATATCAAAACTCTGGGGGGAGACTTTTAAAAGAAAACCCTCACGTCTTAGAACCACGACCAGCGGATCTTAAAAACTTTCACAAACTGTAAGCTTACTCAGAAGTACTCAGAAGAATCCTTCATTCCTACATTCACCGAGAGATATATAAATAAGCAGAAGAATTCTTACTTGTAATCAACATATATGTATATTTCACTAACATTTCAGAGATTTAAAACAGCAGTTTCGTTTATTGAAACCAGTTTGGGAGGTGTGGAGTGTGCCTGAACTATCAACACGGTCTCAACCAGCCACTCACGCAAACTATGCAAATTAAGACACTGATTACTTGGGCATCGTTAAGCCCAGGCAGGCATTGGCCAACTCTGTAACAACACTTACTAGGAGAGGTTATATATATATATATATATATATATATATATATATATATATATATATATATATATATATATATATATATATATATATATATATAATATATATGTATATATATATTATATGTCTTTAATTTCAACATAAATATATCACACTCTGAGTCCTGAGGAACTTAATGAATGACTTGTGGTAAAGTGATGACACTTACCAGAACATCCGTTTCCGGTTCGTCAACTACCTGCAAATATTTTAAGGAAAATCAGTTTATCGAATGAGATACATTTGATCACAAAGAAAAAATTATTTAGCTTTAAAAAGTGCATCTTTCAAAATGAGCTGAATCAACTCAAAATTATAAACCCACAACCAGTCTCTGGCAAATCATGTCTTAGGCCCAACAATCATCACCCCAACAACCAAACATCGACAAAGGTGCACACAGCATGATACAACACCTACTGGACTGACAAGCTAAGAAGCTATTTACAACTTTACAACAAGAACAACTTGGCTTTAGTTTCCCATTGTCTTGGGTCAGTAAACCCGTTAAGCTTATTGAGGTCTTCCTAAGTACTTAAGATCTACGCCAACGTCTGAGCCTCTCCAGAATGCCACCCACAACACTCGCCTACCTCCTATACATACCTATTTACTGCTAGGTGAACAGGCCCATCAGGAGTAACGAAACGTATCTTAAGAGTGTCGTCCTGTGGGAAAATAAATCCCCCGGATAATTTGACTTGTAAACCGACTGAGTAGACCATTGCGCTACAGAGCCAACCTCTCGAGAAGAGAAGCAGCTAAAGAAAATGAGATTAGACTCTGCATTACTCACCTAGTTGTGCTTGCGAGGGTTGAGCTCTGGCAGGCGATGAGTCACAATAACGTGGCTAAAGTATGTTGACCAGACCACACACTAGAAGGAGAAGGGACGACTACGTTTCGGTCCGTCCTGGACCATTCTCACAGTCGACTTGAGAATGGTCCAGGACGGACCGAAACGTCGTCGTCCCGTCACCTTCTAGTGTGTAGTCTGGTCAACGTTGAGCTCTGGCTCTGTGGTCCTGCTGTGTAGTGTACCCTGTGTCTGTGTACCATGATAGTAGACCCCAGCATGCCGAGAGAGTGTGTGATCCCATTTCCTGATTGCCAGACAAGTTTTGAGAAAGAAGTTTGAGATGTCAGAGAGCTTTGGCTTCCAGACTCCGGCAAGGGGTGACTGGGAAAAAAGATAAAGCCATTCTTATGACATTAATCTTGTTTTTGGAAAACATGGCAAAACTTTAAAGGTACAAAAAAGGGCTTAAAATCTTCCACATAAAGACAGTCTAAGACGTAATTAAAAAAATATAATATTATTAATAATAATAACGGTATTTACAGATCCACACATAAAACACTAATGGTCACCATAATTTCTAAGATAACATCTACTTCTATAAGAGAAATTATCAATTGTTAATTTAAGCTTTTGAAATATTTTTTCATTGCCTTTTTTTTATTTTTTTTATATCTGTATTGTTTCCTTGTAACTTCATATAATAAAGATGTGGTACAGCCACTCACACATGTGTCACACTGGCGACACACGTGTCACACTGGCGACACACGTGTCACACTGGTGACACACACACATGTGTCACACTAGCGACACTCACACCAATGATAATTTAAAAACTTCTTCAATAACTTGAGTAACCCGCTGGACAACTTGTGACACAGGATACAGCCAGGCTCTCCTGTATCGAAGAAGTTTTAAACTTGCTTTAATAATTGGTTGACCAAAACTCCGGAAATATGTGTCATTTCGGGATTACAAGTTTTAATACGTGTCCATGCAGGTGTTTGGGGGTATTTACTTGAAGAAATTTCGCGCGCGCACGCGCGTGTGTACGCACCTAATTGTACTCACCTAGTTGTGCTTGCGGGGGGGGGGGGGTTGAGCTTCAGCTCTTTGGTCCCGTCTCTCAACTGTCAATCAAATTGTGTACAGGTTTCTGAGCCTATTGGGCTCTATCATATTTGCATTTGAAACTGTGTATGGATTCTGCCTCCACCACATCACTGCCCAATCAGGGCAGGAAGGCCATGGGTGTCCTAAGTATCCAGAGAGATGGTTAGGAGACGAGAGAGAGAGAGAGAGAGAGCGAGAGAGAGAGAGAGTGAGAGAGAGAGAGAGAGAGAGAGGGAGAGAGAGAGAGAGAGAGAGAGAGAGAGAGAGAGAGAGAGAGAGAGAGAGAGAGAGAGTGACCAGAAAACGACAGGGAGGAGTTTTGGAAGCTAGAGCAGAAATGGAGAACAAGAGGAAAAGGAAGCAGAATCAAGGAGCCTGAAGATAAAGAGGCAAGAGCAGGAGTAGGAGAGGCAAGGACCCGCTCCATTGTTTCCCAGACATACCCACACTTCCACCCCCACCACCCCACACCCCCACCCGCACTCTCTCCACCACCCCCACCTCGCACTTTCTCCACTCCTCAATAACCAGTTCCACCATTCACCCGCGTGGTAAATGGTGGTGAATAGTGGAACCTATACCTATAACCCTACAACAGAAAAAAAAACTTTTTGCGCCCCAATAACTTCCAAAATAATGAATCAAAATTGCACTAATTAGCAGATTTTTTTTTTTTTTTTATATATATACAAGAGTTGTTACATTCTTGTACAGCCACTAGTACGCGTAGCGTTTCGGGCAAGTCCTTAATCCTATGGTCCCTGGAATACGATTCCCTGCCGCGAAGAATCGTTTTTTCATCCAAGTACACATTTTACTGTTGCGTTAAACAGAGGCTACAGTTAAGGAATTGCGCCCAGTAAATCCTCCCCGGCCAGGATACGAACCCATGACTTAGCGCTCGCGGAACGCCAGGCGAGTGTCTTACCACTACACCACGGAGACTGCAATAAAAAAAACCGAGCGAGCAATCAGTAACTTCCAGACCAGAGAGCATTATGGCCGGGCATGATGGCCGGGCACTATGGCCGGGCACTATGGCCGGGCACTATGGCCGGGCACTGTGGCCGGGCATGTTGGCCTTCAGCCTGGAAACGTAAAATAGGCCAAGTTTGGGCACTGGTTCCCTTCGTTGTGTTAATGTGCCCTGATGACAGCTCTACGGCAGGTGAAGGTGGGAAGAGAGAGGAGGTAAACAGATAAGATGAATGGATATAGACGTGTGAGGGAACGGAAAAGGGGGGATAAGACGTGACAGGATAAGGAAAAGGTGGAAAAGTGGAAAGGAAAAGTCTTAACAAATCAAGAGCAGGTAATAAGGACAGAAAGAAAGAGGTGAATGAAGAGAAATATAAAAATATAAACAAAAAAATATTCATAATGTACTCAATAATATTAATAAATAATAATGATAATAAAAAATAATAATAAAATAAAAGTCTAAGGAAAATAATGACAAAGACCGTAAAGGTACACTTGTTTCAACTGTTGCTTGTTTAAAGAAAGTTTCCTTGCTTGATAAGACCAGGAGACTTCTCCAATACCTCCACTTAACGTTGATAAGGCTTGAGATTGCTCCAAGATTCACAGTGTTGCATCAAAGCAACACAGGAAGCATCTTCTATCTTCCATTACCAAATGACAATAAACTATTCGCAATACTTTGTAACCTGATTTGACCCTTGAAAGAGCAGTGGTCTGGCAAGCGGTCTGGGAACGATCTTGAGTTAACAATAATTCTCAGACCAAATTTCATAGAAATGAACGCAGAAACTGATGAGAATTTCAGGCATTAAACACCTAAGTGCGCCTGAGAAGAGTGTCTTTCTGTAATAAAATCGGCTTAGCTGTTCATGCTCTACAGCAATAACAGACTCATAGATTCACAGATTCAGAGACTCTCACACCTATACACTCCCACATTCTCAGATTCATACACTCACAGACCCATTCTCACAGACCTAGAGACTCATATAGATGTAAACACAATTGATCTACCGCATGATTCGATTGATTGATTGATTGATTGATTGATAAAGATTAAGCCACACACAAGAGGTGGCACGGGCATGAATAGCCCGTAATGCATGATTCGTCTTCAACAATGACCACAACAAAGAGTTTTATTTCAAACTTAAATTAATTTTGTTTCCCAATCAAATTTATCTGATCAAAATTTTTAATTCGTTGTTTTGAAATTCCTGCGGTAAGATAGTTGTTACTTAAGATGCAACTAACCTAAGATACGTCCAGCGAACATTGCTGTTGAAGAAAAAGTATGCCCGGAGAACAAACATATCTAACAAATAAACTGTATCCGCGTAGAACACGTTCTTCCTAGTAGAACACCTTCCCAGTAGAACACCTTCCTAGTAGAACACCTTCCCAGTAGAACACCTTCCTGGTAGAACACCTTCCCAGTAGAACACCTTCCTAGTAGAACACCTTCCCAGTAGAACACCTTCCTAGTAGAACACCTTCCCAGTAGAACACCTTCCTAGTAGAACACCTTCCCAGTAGAACACCTTCCATCAGGCCGTCGCCTTACCGAGCTAGACAGCGGGGTCTTTTACACCTCCTTCAGGGAGCCGGATAGCATCTTGAGGCCGCCCGCCAAGAATGGGAACGAGGTACTGGGACCGGCAAAGAATTTTAAGGGTTCGTTTCACCCATTTCTTATGGGGCGAGGAGGTGGTGGGTGGCAGGAGGGGTGGGCGTGGGGGGGGGGAGATGAGGGCGTGAAGCCCCCCACGCCCACCCCACCCACGCCTTCTCATGGGATGGGGCTAGTTAAGGAGGTCTGGGGGAATAGTGTGATGGGAGATGGAAGGAGGGATGGGACGTAGATATGGGTTATCTTCTTGAGATTATCTTGAGATGATTTCGGGGGATTTAGTGTCCCCGCGGCCCGGTCCTCGACCAGGCCTCCACCCCCAGGAAGCAGCCCGTGACAGCTGTCTAACACCCAGGTACCTATTTTACTGCTAGGTAACAGGGGCATAGGGTGAAAGAAACTCTGCCCATTGTTTCTCGCCGGTGCCTTGGATCGAACCCAGGACCACAGGATCACAAGTCCAGCGTGCTGTCCGCTCGGCCGACCGGCTCCCTTGATCGACCGGACGTAGATATGGGAGTGAGAGAAAGGGGAGGAGGGATGTGAGGTAATGAGAGATGGCGTTGGTGGACACTCCTACGATATCTTATGATAGACAAATTATGATAACGATTCACGAAGAACTTGGGCGCCCCACTCACGAGGTCTGTACCTCTTGTATCAGTCATGGCGACTTGGTGTCGCTATTCACAAAACAGCTTAAGAGTCTTAAGTACTACGAGTCGTGAGTACTCCGTGGTTTTCCTCAAGCCAAGGTTATTATGGCTCTTAAAGACCCGTACCGCTTTGGCACACGCAAACTGTTTAGTAAATTACCATCTTAGGTGTCGTGATTAAGATAAGATGTTCAGACCTCTTAAGTGCTGTATGTCTGCCGGCAAGTTATTCCTCGTATCTCTTGTCCAGGGATCAGATTCACGAAGCAGTTACGCAAGCACTTCCGAACCTGTCCATCTTTTCTTAATCTTTGGCGGCTTTGTTTACAATTATTAAACAGTTAATGAGCTCCGAAGCACCAGGAGGCTGTTTATAACAATAACAACAGTTGATTGGGAAGTTTTCATGCTTGTAAACTGTTTAATAAATGTAACCAAAGGCGTCAAAGACTGAGGAAAGATGGACACGTTCATAAATGCTTGCGTAACTGCTTCGTGAATCTGGCCCCAGGAGATGTTAGAGGGGAGGGGGTGGAGTCGGGGAGGGGGGGGGGGTGGAGTCGGGGAGGGGGGGGGGCCGTGGTGGTGAAAAGTGTGTGTGTGGGGGGAAGGAGGTTGGGGGAGGGGGGGGCGAACCAAGGGCTGAGGTGAACTCTGGAATTTCAATGAATATTGGTTAAAGTTTTTAGTTGCGGATAAAACGTGAAATAAATGTTGCATTTATTTTGGAGATGCCGGCACGGGCACCAGTGAGGAAGATGAGGTGAAGACGTCTAGTGAGAAACAAGGGAAAAGGTATGACACAGATGAGGAGTATATAGTACACAAATACAGAGACAGATGAGAGAGAGAGAGAATGAGAATAACACAGAAGCAATAGAAAGCAAGCCAAAAACATGATCTTAAAAGCCAGTTCTTCTCTGAATAAAAATCCACCAGTGATAAAATATATTACAAAACTACGAGAGCAACGGGAGTAGGAGAGGAGTTCCATCTCTATACATGTCGTAGCCTACACGTCAGCTACGACGTGTCGTAGGACACGTCGTAGCTGCCCGTCCATTACCGTAGGACAGAGTGTGGTCGGGTAGACTGTAAAAACCCTGGTTGGACACCGACTCGGGCCCTCCAGGACTTTCCAGGAGTTACGGGTTCGTCGCCTTTTGTACCATCATGGCTGAGTCGGTGAAGGCAGGTTTCTGGGAATCACCAGAACGCGGGTTCGAGTCCCCCTATTGCCTCAAAATTGACAACTATGATTTTAAAAATCATCGATAAATATAGCTTCTAAATCTAATTATTTTAATACACAGTTTATTATTACAGATATTTCATGTTAAGTTCTCTTACTCTTTGTTACTTTCTCTTTGGTAAATATTTGACTGTAAATTTATGTGAACAAACCCAACTATAACTGTACAAAATGAACATTGATGAATAGTTATAATTGGTTAGTTGATTTTTTTATTATTCTTATTTTCTACCACAGACGTGGCCACACATTTACAATGCTAACCAGCATATATACATTTTCTTCTGTTCTCCATGGACAGGGTGAGAGATCTGTTAAACATTTAATTCAGTGATTTATTGAACAATCAACCACAGAAGGTGATTGTAGTGCTTTTAAAATGTCAATCTCACCTACAAACATAAATACACATATTTACGTCTGTCGTACATATACAGTGCTCGAGGTGTCTTTTTGATGAGTTGATTGAATATATAGAAACCCAGGCTTCGTAATATAAAGATTTGTTCGTCGGCTTGATAATTTGTATTTACCTAGTTGTGGGTGCGGGGGTTGAGCTTTAGCTCTTTGGTCTCGCCTCTCAACCGTCAATCAACTGATGTACAGATTCCTGAGCCTACTGGGCTCTATCAACTTATATAGCTGTGCTGCTGTTCTTGGACCATCCTTCTAGTTTATTTATTTATTTATGTACAAGAAGGTACATTGGGTTTGTGAGAATACATAGCATAGTATTTACAATCTTGTAAAGCCACTAGTACGCCACTAGTTATTTTGACCCAAGATACACGACAACTATATATCTACTTTGTCCTTATCTCGTATCTGCCTCGCCGTCTCTCCATGGTCTCTAGCTCACGGACCCGCCTCCATGGAATCTACCTCGCCTGCCCTCCTTCATCTCTTGCACTCGCCTGATATCTGAGCCTCTCCATGACGACTCTCAACAACTTTCCATGGAGGAGAGTGCGGAGTAACTTGGGATCCACTAAGCTACCCCATCAGGAGTGGGCCGGGATGGGACTAAGATAGTCACCCGGCACACTCGTACCCTTGCAAGATCTCTCTCTTGGGACGTCCAGGACAAATCCTAGCCAAGTGAAAAGTGAAAAAAAAATGGGTTTCGTGGATCTGATAAGAGATCCGTACGAAGTGAACATTCAGAGACAGAACTTGATGGAAGGTGAACATAGCAAAGTGTTTGGACGTCAGAGAACGTGAACAGGACGAAGTGTTTGGACGTCAGAGAACGTGAACAGGACGAAGTGTTTGGACGTCAGAGAACGTGAACAGAACAAAGTGTTTAGCCATCAGAAAAAGAGAACAAGAAGTCTCAGCGCCACGGAAAATTAATAACTGAATGCCCTCCCTACACAGCCTGGTCAATACACTTTGTAATACTATTAACCTACACAGTAAACCCACCACACACCTCTCACTTGCAAACATCTTCCCCCTACACCTCTGAACATCTCAATACACTGCCCTCCACACCCAGACGAGCCAGCGTACAGCCAGCCAGCGAGCACAGAAGACAACCCCAGGAGCCAGGGCCGGGTGTACCCTCACCAGCTGAGGATAATGAGCCACAGTTCTCAGCAAATGGCTTGGAACACCGCCGTAGAATAGATAAACGCCAAGTTATAGTGCATATTACGGTCATAGACCTCACACCCGCTCGCTGGTTTATGCCCTCACCACCGCTAACATTACCAATTTCATAAATAAAATATTTATAAATATTATATGTAATTTTATATGTATATTATATACCGCACTTTGTTGACATGTAGGTGAGGAAGACCCAGGCTGACGGCACACTCCTCCGTCCAGTGGGGGGCCAGAGTCAGCGATACTTAACCTTGACCTCTCTGTAACGTCTAGGTTACGTGATTTCAGTCGTTTCCACGTCGACGTTATGAATTTTCAATGGTTATTACGTCCACGTTGTGTGCTTTCAGTGGATGTCTCATGCACGTCATGTCTATTTTAGCGGCTGTCCTGTCATTAACAGCATTTTTGGCAGTACAACTTTACATAATTTGATTCCTATTAACGTATTCTCAGGTGAAGAATGGAAGTCTGAGCAGGCCAGCAGACTTATGGCTCCTTCCTGAGTCAGACTCTAATACGACGCTCTACAAGGACACTCAGGGACGCTACACTCCCTATTTCTTCTTGAGGTTATCTTGAGATGATTTCGTGGCTTAGCGTCCCCGCGGCCCGGTCCTCGACCAGGCCTCCTTTTTGTTACACACCCCCAGGAAGTAGCACGAAGCAGCTGTCTAACTCCCAGGTACCTATTTACTGCTAGGCGAACTGCCCCATTTGTTTCCGCCTCCACCGGGAATCGATCCCGGAACCTCAGGACTAAGAATCCCGAGCGCTGTCCCCTCAGCTGTCAGGCCCCTTGGCACTACACACATTGTTACCACACTATACACAGCTGAACGGCTCCTTGCTCTTGGTCCCCGGCCTAAATAATAATTTATCAGGTTGTGAATTTACCAAAATCATTATGTTTTCCAAAATCATTATGTAGATTTCCTAATCTTGGAGAACATCGTAAGTTTCTGGCGTTTTCTCAAAAGGGAGTTTCTCTCTGGCACCAGAGCCAACATCTGAATATACACTGAAGGAACAATTCTTCCAAACTCTGGAATGAATTCAGCTAACCTTTTCCGCAAGCCAGTTTAGGAGTTAAATAATAGGTATATCCAGTAGGACAGCGGAGGTAACATTGCAGCGTACACCAAGGCTGCATTATTGAGTATGTCGCTGGAAGGTGCCTAAGACAACCTTTTCTAGAGATTGTAACTTCCTGAATTATTGCTTTGACGTTCTAAGAATTAAGTGATGAATCGTTGCTCTAACGTCAAGCAGCGAACCTTTCTCTCTCTCTCTCTCTCTCTCTCTCTCTCTCTCTCTCTCTCTCTCTCTCTCTCTCTCTCTCTCTCTCTCTCTCTCTCTCTCTCTCTCTCTCTCTCTCTCTCTCTCTCTCTCTCTCTCTCTCTCTCTCTCTCTCTCTCTCTCTCTCTCTCTCTCTCTCTCTCTCTCTCTCTCTCTCTCATCTCTCTCTCTCTCTCTCTCTCTCTCTCTCTCTCTCTCTCTCTCTCTCTCTCTCTCTCTCTCTCTCTCTCATCTCTCTCTCTCTCTCTCTCTCTCTCATCTCATCTCTCTCTCTCTCTCTCTCTCTCTCTCTCTCTCTCTCTCTCTCTCTCTCTCTCTCTCTCTCTGTCTCTCTCTCTCTCTCTCTCTCTCTCTCTCTCTCTCTCTCTCTCTCTCTCTCTCTCTCTCTCTCTCTCTCTCTCTCTCTCTCTCTCTCTCTCTAAACTAAGGCTTTGGTTCATTAGGAATGTAACCGATGATAACAATGAGACTACAAGCAGGAGCTGTTATCCTCCATAGAAGCCAGCCAGAGGCTTAGAGTCCGTGCAGGAATAGTCCTGCAAAAATAGCATTAGTTCATCGGAAGCCCGCCCCTAGAGACTCAGTATTTGATCTGTATTTGTATTTGATTTGATACATTGCATTTGTATCCATTAGGAATAAACTAACTTTAATGCTAACTAACAATCATATAAGGAACCGGATCTGTATACCAGAGCCTTCATATAGGCTGTTGGCCAGATTTCACTCAGATTTCACTCTTCCTTCCCATCCACCTCCCGTTGCTATTCCCTATCCTCTTCCCCCTACCCACCTCCTCCATCTCCAACTGTCCTTTTGGAGTCATTAAACACCTAATTGATTTATTTTTTTTAATTCACTCGAACCCCGCTAGTTCTCAAGTCAACCACGGTGAAAGGCACCTTCGTATGACCTTTCTTCATCAGACAAATACAACCGACCTTACTTACAAGTTTAAAACTTACAAGTTGTGGTAAAACTTACAAGTTGCAGAGTTTGTTGAGTGTGCAGAAAAAAGAACATATTATTTTCATATAACATCAAATTATATAATATCCTTAATATCATGTCATATCATATCATATATATATATATATATATATATATATATATATATATATATATATATATATATATATATATTGTGTATATTGTATATAAATGTGAAACGTCCTACTGTGTAAGAATTCTATTTCTAACGCTCTGTAATATTTTGTGTTATAAATGTAATTATTATTATTATTTTGTGATGGGTCTTCAAGATAAATATTTCCCCTTCATAAGATTCTGAGGTAACGCTGACAGACGGGAATAATCATAGTCACTCGAGCGTGAACGTCAGGGTAAGGGGAGAGAGAGAGAGAGAGAGAGAGAGAGTGAGAGAGAGAGAGAGAGAGAGAGAGAGAGAGAGAGAGAGAGAGAGAGAGAGAGACAGAGAGAGAGAGAGAGATACAGAGTTGATGGATGCAATCACAGGCGAGAGACAGACGCCGGGTACTCTCCCTATAGTAACTTATGAGTGAGAGACAGAGAAAGACAAGAGACAGAGAGGGAAGTGAACTATCAGGAGAAAGCTCCAAGCCATTACGACTATATAGCACTTGGAAGGGGGTCAGGATAAGGATTTGAGGTGGGACGGGGGGGGGGGGGGGAAGGGGGAAGGAATGGTGGCCAACCATTTATGGACGGTCGGGGGATTGAACGCCGACCTGCATGAAGCGAGACCGTCGCTCTACCGTCCACCCTCAAGTGGCTGGGTAGACAGAGACAGAGGGAACAAAGACCCCCATGGGGGGCGCGTCCCCCCTTCCAAGGAAACACCAACTTCTCCTGAAGCCCTCAACACGCGTGTCTCCAACTTTTAATTGATTAAGGGAGTTGACTGGGAAATGGCAGGTGTCAGCTGGGTCGAGCTTCCTCACAAACCCAACCTACTCTAATGGGACGAATAACTGATGCGGGTAATTACTCCAAACTCGGATACGTCAAATAATAATTGCTAAACAAAATTATAGAGAACATTCTATTTCAAAAATTGGAGTCAACTTTTGTTATATTACGATTTTTTGTACCACTAAGAAACTCAGTGTCACCGCTGGGTCGGAGATAAATCTCTACCTGTTATATATATATATATATATATATATATATATATATATATATATATATATAATATGCAGGCAGGTGTGTGTTCTGTCTGCGTCCAAAGATTCTTCTACATAAAAATTGCGTCGACTGGGTCTCCTTCCAGTGTACTCAACAATCCTCGATGAGAGAGAGAGAGAGAGAGAGAGAGAGAGAGAGAGAGAGAGAGAGAGAGACGGAAAGGGACGGGTGGGCATTAAATCAGACAGACTAAACAGTAACAAGCATAAGCCCAACTGGTGTGACAGGTGGGTGCAAGCTGCAGCACCCAGGACCCCAGAGTACCATCAACACTAGCTATAATCCAAGACGAAAGCCAAAACCATTTGTAGATACTTGTGGAAGAAATTTTAAGTGTAAATGTGATATATTGGATAATTCTCCTAACCTGATTGTGAAACAGGAATATTCGCTTTAATATTACCCGGAGCATCTTGACTGAGTGCAATCGTATTTTTATTACATCTCCCACACTCACACTCCCATGTGAGAGTGGGAGATGGGCGGGGAGAGAGCGCGGAGGTCTAACCAAACTTCTCTCTAACCAAGGCTATGTTCAAATGATCCCTCGTCCAATGACTAGCCATAACCAAACTGGGGTTGCTATGTAGGATTACCCTCAGTATACAAAATATAAAAAATGCTTTATATATAAAAATCAATGTAATAAAGAACAAATCCACAAGCGCCGTGATGGAGGTTCGAATTTACGTCTAGAATGATCATACGTCCAGCAATGTAATATGATTCTGATCAGTGCATATATATATTTGTTATAAATAATAATAATAATAATAAAATTTATTACAATTATTATTATTATCATCATCATTAAGAGGACTTCCCACTTCCTCACTGATACAGAATTGACAACAAGTTTTAATCTCAGAAAAACGACAGCGGACTCGAATACAAATGATCACATGAGAGTAACACACCCTTAGCACCTCAGCTTATTTGCCAGCCTTAACAACGACCAAGATTCCAGGAGCTCTGAAGAAAGAGCTTCAAGTTGCTGTAATATATGCATCACTGTTCTTCCGTCTGGGTCAATCATTCCCTCAGGTGTGTGGCATCTGCACTCGAATGACATATGATCCCAATATACAAAGTAACGGGTAAAGGACAAGAATAATTTACACCCAGAGGTATATATATATATATATATATATATATATATATATATATATATATATATATATATATATATATATATATATATATATATATATATATATACACTGAGAATTGACCTTCGTCCTGAGCTATACTGAGGACTAAAATATACTTACTTTTCGGTCAGTAAGCTCTTGATGTGGTCTTAATGACCCTCTTGCAGTTGATAGGCCTTAAGTCCAACACCAAACTAACGCAGGCTTGGGTAAAATAACATGGAAGGTAAACAAAATAAAATAACAAATAACATAAAATAACATGGAAGGTAAACAAAATAAAATAACAAATAACATAAAATAACATGGAAGGTAAACAAAAAATCCCTCTGCATAGCATGATGCTGTGCAGAGAGAACGTGTCCAAATGCGGTCACGACGCAATCGGTCAAGCGCAGACGACGCATTCAACGCACTAACGACGCAATCAGTCGTCTAAATTCAATAACTGCGTCAGTTCACCCTCACTGCTCACTCGAAATATTCAACTTTCCAAAATCTCAGCTAATCCAGCAGAGTCAGATTAACCTTCATTTGTTCCTGAAGCTCCACGCAAAGCTGCAGACATTAAAATGTACACATGTAAGCTTCCAAATGATGTATAATTCCTATTTTGCCTGAGACTGTTTACAGAACATTGTGAACCTTTGATAATTATCTTACCTCCTCCCAAACATTACATTCACCTACTATATAAATAAATATTATATATATATATATATATATATATATATATATATATATATATATATTAGTATATTTTGGTAGCAGTCTTTCCTGTAGACATATTTTATTAAATATGACCGAAAAAGTAAGATTAATAATTCTAACACGAATTTTCTCAATCTTTCGTACATTATGCTTCACTGTTGGAGGTAAATCAAAAATCACTTCTCCAAAATTCATTTTTATTTCTAGTCTGACGCGACACGGGCGCGTTTCGTAAAACTTATTACATTTTCAAAGACTTCACAAATACACAACTGATTAGAACTTGCGTTTCCCTGATTTTATATCTACATTTGAGTGAGGTGGGAAGGGTGATGTGGCATTACACATAACCTCCGAAGAGACAACTAACACAACACCTATACCCCCTATTAGACTATTTTACAGGAACTTCTTTTCCACAGCTCATAAAACAGAGGAAAGGGTCCTGAAAGATATTGTTAATAGAAACGTTATCCCTACAGACAAAAATCAGAGGATACAACTGACGATTTACTATAAAACCAGAAAAACGGCCAGCCTACTCATGAGAAACTCTCCAGACACGAAACAGAACGCTTTAAAAGAGACTAACGTCGTCTATGCCTTCAAATGCCCACTTGGGGACTGTAAGCTCCAAAAAACCCAGTATATAGGCAAGACAACAACATCTCTTTCTAGGCGTTTAACGATGCATAAACAACAGGGCTCCATTAAGGAACATATAATCTCTTCCCATAACCAAACCATCGCCAGAGAAATCCTAGTAAACAACACAGAAATCATCGATAGATACAGCGATAGCAGGCGGCTCGACGTTTGCGAGGCACTACACATCAAGAAGTCAACACCAGCAATCAACAGCCAATTATTGCACAACTATATTCTACCCACCTCAAGACTCCGCTCCAATATAGAAGCATCAAGAAATATGGACCAATAGGCTTTCTACAAACACTTCTATTCAATATCCATTGTTTCGTGTTCTGTCTTGTGTTGATACTTTTAATACCCTATTAATATCCTCTAATGCCACATCATCCTTCCCACCTTACTCAAATGTAATGCCACATCACCCTTCCCACCTCACTCAAATGTAGATATAAAATCAGGGAAACGCAAGTTCTAATCAGTTGTGTATTTGTGAAGTCTTTGAAAATGTAATAAGTTTTACGAAACGCGCCCGTGTCGCGTCAGACTAGAAATAAAAATGAATTTTGGAGAAGTGATTTTTGATTTACCTCCAACAGTGAAGCATAATGTACGAAAGATTGAGAAAATTCGTGTTAGAATTATTAATCTTACTTTTTCGGTCATATTTAATAAAATATATATATATATATATATATAAACAAAAGGGAAGGGAGTACCACCTCTGGCTGGAAGAAGGGGGACCCATATATATATATATATATATATATATATATATATATATATATATATATATATATATATATATATATATATATATATATATATATATATATATAAAATATTACACACAGAAATCACAATTGCGTGATACATCAAACGAACACATCCACAAGGGCCGTGACGAGGATTCGAACCTACGTCCGAGAGCATCCCAGACGCTGCCTTAATCGACTGAGCCACGACATGGTCAAAAGGAGTTGAAACCAAAGTTCTACTGAACTTAATGGATCCTGCAGCTCGTGTGTGTGTGTGTGTGTGTGTGTGTGTGTGTGTGTGTGTGTGTGTGTGTGTGTGTGTGTGTGTGTGTGTGTGTGTGTACTCACCTAATTGTATTCAACTAGTTTTGCTTGCGGGGGTTGAGCTCTGGCTCTTTAATCCCGCCTCTCAATCGTCAATCAACTGGTGTACAGGTTCCTGAGCCTATTGGGCTCTATCATATCTACACTTGAAACTGTGTATGGAGTCAGCCTCCACCACATCACTTCCTAATGCATTCCATTTGTCAACCACTCTGACACTAAAAAAGTTCTTTCTGATATCTCTGTGGCTCATTTGGGCACTCAGTTTCCACCTGTGTCCCCTAGTGCGTGTGCCCCTTGTGTTAAATAGCCTGTCTATATTTACCCTGTCGATTCCCTTGAGAATCTTGAATGTGGTGATCATGTCCCCCCTAACTCTTCTGTCTTCCAACGAAGTGAGGTTTAATTCCCATAGTCTCTCCTCGTAGCTCATACCTCTCAGCTCGGGTACTAGTCTGGTGGCAAACCAAATCTTGACTTCATACTAAGCTCCAATTTTCCAGATTTTTATATTCGTCACCTCAGCCGTTGGCGCAGTTCCCGGCCGGGCCCGTCCTCGTGACTTCGCCTCTTGTAAAAACGTTCTAATCTGAATTCAAGCAAGGTCTAGGCTTGCTCAGCAGCCCCGCGGAGCGTGACGGCTCGTCGTTCCTCTTCGCCCATTTCTTCGTTTTAAGATCTACTCAATGAAAGGAGAATATATATTTTTAGTATTTGAACCCGTCAGTTCTATCACGAAACGTTTTCGTCTTCGAGAGAATTTGTTCTTGAATTTCTCCATCAGCTGGGCTAGTGAAATGTCCCTGGGCGGGCGGGTATTTCTCCGGGAATGTCTTCACGCCAGGAATGTCTTCACGCCAGGAATGTCTTCACGCCAGGAATGTCTTCACGCCAGGAATGTCTTCACGCCAGGAATGTCTTCACGCCAGGAATGTCTTCACGCCCAGATAACCATTGTAAAATCCGCTCACAACTAATAACCACAAACATGGTCTCATGGTTGACTGATATGCGTCCTCAACTCATAGTTGTGGGCTTCCGGGTTAGATTCCCGACCGAGACAAAAATCATTGATCGGTTTGCATTCACCTGATGCTGCTGTTCACCTAGCAGTAATAGGTACCTGGGAGTTTGCCGTTGTGGCCTATATCCTGTGTGTGTGTGTGTGTGTGTGAGAGAGAGAGAGAGAGACTGAGAGAAACATATATATTTGATATGCTAGAAAAAAACCCGGGATTCAGTACATTAGACAACCGACGGTTAGAAAGGCCGAGTCCAAGAGCTAACAGCTTGGTCCAGCAGGCACAACTAGTAAACACACACACACACACACACACACACACACACACACACACACACACACACACACACACACACACACACACACACCACATTCACACACACACACCACATACACACACACACACACACACACACACACACACACGGGACCAAAGAGCTAAAGCTCAACCCCCTGCAAGCACAATTAGGTGAGTACACACACACACACACACACACACACACACACACACACACACACACACACCTCCACTTCACTCCACACTGAAAGCTAGACAGTCTGATTAACAGCAGCTCAGCCTCGATCCGTCACCCAGGAGCCAGCAAAAGCAATTTGCGTGCGGGAGTTGAGTTCAGATTGTCATTATGGAGGACGCCTGGGACAGCCTCCAGCCCCGGGACTCAGCACACGAAGACCCGGGATTCAGCACACGAAGACCCAGGTGTGCTAATTGGCGAGCACTGCACGACAAGGTTCCTGTGTCACCCCCTTAACCAACCACTTGGGTTGGACGGTAGAGCGACGGTCTCGCTTCATGCAGGTCGGCGTTCAATCCCCGACTGTCCATAAGTGATTGGGCACCATTCCTTTCCCCTGTCCCATCCTGAATCCTTATCCTGACCCCTTCCAAGTGATGTATAGTTGTAATGGCTTGGTGCTTTTCCCCTTGATAATTCCCTTCCCTTCCCTTCCCCTTAACTTGTCCCACTTTCACCCCCCTTTCCCTTTCCATATTCCTATACCTTGCTTTCTATTTCCTCTCCCTTTCAGCCTACTACTATTCTGTTTTCCTCTTAACTCATGGGGTTATCTAACTCTTTATTTTATTGTTTCCTCATCGTTCTATTCTCCTCCAATGCTCTCCCTAGTTCCCTCTATATCTGCTGCTACCTCTCTCTGAGACGTCTCCAAGGAATCACCTTTAAGATCAGGCAATGCCTTAAAGTCAGCAAGATATAAGGTATCCCACCCTGTCGACTGGAGGCAGTGGGCGAGGTGTCGTGATTCTCCCGAGAGCAGACGAGAGTGTGGAGCTGGGAGCTCCTCCACACCTCTGAAGTCCATTTTCAGGACCTGTACGGCACTCGAATTGAGATCTAAGATGGTTTACTTGAAGCAAAAGATCACTGCAAATTCATATATTTCTTATATGCTCATAATCATATGAATGTCAAAATGCAAGATAAGGGGGAAACTACAGGAGAAAGCGCCATAGCATTACGACTATATAGCACTGAGAAGGGGTCAGGATAAGGATTTAGGATGGGACGGGGGGGGGGGGGGGGTTAAGGAATGGTGCCCAACCACCTGGACGGTCGGGGATTGAACGAAGACCTGCATGAAGCGAGACCGTCGCTCTACCGTCCAGCCCAAATTATATAGTGAGAATTATAGAGAAACAGTGAGTTTTTATTTCAGTCATTATGTACAATAATGACTGAAATCAATAAAATCAATAAATAGCTTCGGCTAACATCGTCTTTTGTACGGTCACGGATGGTCGAGTGGTTAAAGTACCGTGTACACCAGTTGCATTGTGCCCCTGGCTGTCCCGGGTTCGAGTCACTTATGGGGTGTGGAGTTTTCAGTCACATGCTTGGGGACCATTCAAGCTTGTTTATATATATATGTATGTATATATATATATATATATATATATATATATATATATATATATATATATATATATATATATATATATATATATATGTCGTACCTAGTAGCCAGAACGCACTTCTCATCTTACTATGCAAGGCCCGATTTGCCTAATAAGCCAAGTTTTCATGAATTAATATATTTTCTCTAATTTTTTTCTTGTGAAATGATAAAGCTACCCATTTCATTATGTATGAGGTAATTTTTTTTTATTGGAGTTAAAAATAACGTAGATGTATGACCGAACCTAACCAACCCTACCTAACCTAACCTAACCTATCTTTATAGGTTAGGTTAGGTTAGGTAGCCGAAAAAGTTAGGTTAGGTTAGGTAGGTTAGGTAGTCGAAAAACAATTAATTCATGAATACTTGGCTTATTAGGCAAAGTAAGGTGAGAAGTGCGTTCTGGCTACTATGTACGACATATATATATATATATATATATATATATATATATATATATATATATATATATATATATATATATAATATATATATATACATACATACATATATAGCTATGTTTCCTCTTTCAGTTTGTTTTTTATAATGCTTAGAAATGTCTTGATATTCTATTTTTATTTAAGTGATGTGGGCCAAGGACGCAGACCACTGTGCTAAAGTACGCACAAGATCTGAAATCTTGTTGTTTTAGATTTAGCTACTCAGAACGAAATGTCCATGTAGCACGGGCTATGGTGAGCCCGAAAAATAATTGTCTGTTTAACGATCATTAAATAAAGAGGTCGGTGAGGCACCAGGAGCCGCCGTGACCAGCAACAAGGCCTGGTGATCCCGGGGCCACGGGCTGGAAGTGTGGGCCAGGCTCCAGCTCCCACACCCCAGCCCCTCAAGTTATCACTTCGCCCCCAAGCAAGCAGCCAAAAAGTGACGAACACACACACACCCGCCTAACCTATCCACCCGCCTAACCTATCCACACCCATGGATTAAAATAATTAAATATTACGTCGCTTTAAGTTCTTATAAGAAGATGCTTTCTTAGAGGAATGGTTAATCCGTAAAAAAAAAAACACGAATTAGATGGTGGGAGAATCTGGCGTGTTCCATTAGGAGCTATTTAATAATACTTGTTCTTCCCGCCCGCCGCCCGCCGCCTCCACATCGTCTTGATGAGATCAGAGAATTCTCCAATACGAACGCTAGCTATTGAGAGCAATAAGATGCTTATCTTAACATACTAAGAAGGTTAGGGAAGGTCGGTGTTTTCTATGAAGCTTTTCAAGGTAAACTAGTGTGTTTAGTATGTCACATATGCACGTATTTAATAAGTCAATATTGACTGTAAGAAAGTGCGAGAACGGGTTGTATTGAGACCAGCTGAAGCAACATTATTGAGGCTGATGTACAGAAAACGTCAATATAATGGTGTTTTAATTGTTAATATTACGGCGCATTTTTAACGCAAGTATGAGGAGAGAACGGGTTGAGTTTCCTGACAAGTAACCTTTTGTTTTTTCTGTAGAAAGAGGAGAAGGAAAAGTCTACTCACTACTGGATGCTTCCTTCACCCTGACCATTGTAAGTTACCCAAGCAATATTCCCCTCCTCACACCAGCAAGTCAGCGGTGTATGTCTGTTGCGTGTCTGGCCACTAGCGTAACTTCCAGACCTCTCTGTGGGCGGGGCATCCCCCCCCCCTCTCACCGCACGCTCCCATTGGTTGAGCTCCAAGTTTATGAGCTCCCAATGGCTCTTTCAAACGGAGCCTTCCTGATTGGTTGGCTTTTTGTTTCAAATCATCGCCGTTGTGTTGCAGTACATTCCAGCCAACTGGCGTTCAGCCCCAACACCTCTCGTTAAGGTCAGTTCAAGATTTTCTTGAAATCGAAAAAGTTAACGCAAAACAAAGCAAGTTAAACGTATTAAAGTGAATTAAAGCACAGACCTAAAATCTCAGTTGGACAGCAGGCGTCTCTCTCTCAGAGATGCACCTGTATAGTACATGTTGTGGTCAGACCCGCGCGCTACATCTCGGTGGTCCGTGGTTCGAGGCTCCGATGGCCCAAGCGAATGAAACATATTCAGCAAGACAGCATTGATCAGCTGAGAACACTTGCCAGCGTCAGCAGTATTCCGTCGCTGACACAGCCCCAAGACTGGCAGATCTTGGACAAATCTTGCGGCTGTAACTCATTATTGTATAATGAGTCCCTCTGGACACACAGGCAGGGCAGGAGAGGTGAGGAGCGAGAGAGAGAGAGAGAGAGAGAGAGAGAGAGAGAGAGAGAGAGAGAGAGAGAGAGAGAGAGAGAGAGAGAGAGAGAGAGAGAGAGAGAGAGAGAGACAGAGAGAGAGAGAGACAGAGAGAGAGAGAGAGAGAGGGGGGGGGAGGGAAAAGGATGATGAGAGCATAAAATATCCAAAGCTGTCTTTTATAACCGTTCTCAGCCGCTCGGGGCTGATGGTGGTGTCGATGTAACTGGGTTTTACCGCGTCAAGAGGGTAAAGCAAGGGTAACATGTGATGGTCGAGGGCTGGTGAGGCCACGGGTGAGGTGGGACACGCCAGAGTGTGTGAGGAGAAGTGAGGAAACCCACTCAAGAGGCGCTCAAGCAACCGTTTACCTCAAGACCAGAGGACATCTTAAGGCCTTACCCACGCTCAAGAGCAACACTCCTCACCACTCCAAGAGTCAGTCGACGTGTTCTCGCAGAGAATATGACACGAGTGCCAACAGCCTCGGGTGCCACAGGAGTGCCAACAACTTCGGGTGCCACAGGAGTGCCAACAGCCTCGGGTGCCACAGGAGTGCCAACAACTTCGGGTGCCACAGGAGTGCCAACAGCCTCGGGTGCCACAGGAGTGCCAACAACTTCGGGTGCCACAGGAGTGCCAACAGCCTCGGGTGCCACAGGAGTGCCTACAGCTTCGGGTGCCACAGGAGTGCCAACAACTTTGGGTGCCACAGGAGTGCCAACAGCTTCGGGTGCCACACGAGTGCCAATAGCTTCGGGTGCCACAGGAGTGCCAACAGCCTCGGGTGCCACAGGAGTGCCAACAGCCTCGGGTGCCACATGGCAGCGGGTAGGGCGTGACGGGTACATCGGTGGTATATAACACGGATATATGTGAACGGTCTAGGATGAGTGTGCTATAAAGTCGAGTGTCGTGGAAGTTAAACAACAATTCCACCTTAAGTGGGGATTGTTGGTTAACATTTTATAGTTTCACGGTGCTCAACGTCTTTATTCGTGAGTAACGGTGCGTGACCACTCACGAAATATAATAATTTATACGCATACGAAGATATACATAAGCATGTATATCCAAGAATGCATCTGTTCTCTCTCTCTCTCTCTCTCTCTCTCTCTCTCTCTCTCTCTCTCTCTCTCTCTCTCTCTCTCTCTCTCTCTCTCTCTCTCTCTCTCTCTCTCTCCCTCTTCCTCTCTCTCCCTCTTCCTCTCTCACACACACACACACACACACACACACACACACACACACACACACACACACACACACACACATACACACACACACGCAAATATACAATTACAAACCAAAACAAACAGACACACACGAACAAACACACACTGAGCATTCACAAGTGGGACGATCAATCTTTCACGAATGCATAATTACGCTTGCAGAAGGCAAATGCACGCCTCGGAATTCCTGGAAACAGCCAGACCGAGCTAAAACTCGAGCACCAGCCGGGGTATTCGTGGAACCGCCACCATCTGCAAATGAGCAGCTTGCTGTGTAAATAAGGCGAGGGGGGGGGGCAGATGCAGGTTGCTCTCTAGGCCACGAAACGGCTTGGCTCTGACGGCTGGAACAGACTGCCGGGGGCGAGAGAGACTTGGCATGGATGCTGAGAGGTGAATGTTGCACTGTGCTACATTTCCTCTGTTTTGGGACGCCCTTCAACCACTGTTATATTAAAGTTTTCCTGGTGATGACAAATCCATACAAAAGTCAGTTTTCATTTTAATCTATATACAAGTAGACGTCTGTGTGTGTGTGTGTGTGTGTGTGTGTGTGTGTGTGTGTGTGTGTGTGTGTGTGTGTGTCGGTTCGAGGTCAGACGCCTGTGGTTAGCTTCGTGGGTCCTTCCGTGGTGATTTGTGATTGTACAGGAGTATCACAGGTGGGTTGGGGGTCGACACCCATGCCCCTCCTTGAAAAGGACTGGCCCCTATTACGACAATCAATGACTCGTATGAAGTAACATGTTTGTTGGGTTTCCCACAGTTTTCACTAGATTTACAGTTGTTCATCACGCACACACGAAGTGACCTCAGCGTTAATATAACGATGTAGAAAACTAACTAATAATGATGCTGTGATAGAGAGAGAGAGAGAGAGAGAGAGAGAGAGAGAGAGAGAGAGAGAGAGAGAGAGAGAGAGAGAGAGAGAGAGAGGGAGAGAGAGAGAGAGAGAGAGAGAGAGAGAGAGAGAGAGAGAGAGAGAGAGAGAGAGAGAGAGAGAGAGAGAGAGAGAGAGAGAGAGAGAGAGAGAGAGAGAGAGAGTAAAAAATAACTTAATTATTCCCAAGAAAGTACAATGAAAGATAAACAAAATGTGAGCATTTACGTTGATTAAAACATTACCAAGAACACAAAAGTGGAGAGATAACAAAGGCGAGAATATATACCCGCAGCTCCTGAGAGATTAAAAGATTAAAAAGGAAATGAAATATCAAGTGACCATTACATCCATATTAGCCCCTTTGTTTATGGAAAGATTATGATGCTGGAAGCACTGAAGCGCAGCTTTGGAGATAAGAACTTGCTTAATCTCTCTTTAAATGCAAACATGTATTACTGTGAATTATATAATTTGCTAAGTTGTTCTGGTTGTATATTATCATTTAAAACATTATATATATATATATATATATATATATATATATATATATATATATATATATATATATATATATATATATATATATATTCTACTTCATTAAAACTTTTGTCTTTACACGCATGATGAAACACAATAATCTGATGCGTATATAAGAATATATTGATGCCGTACAATGGGATCGGACTTGCGTTTCTGGACCCTCCAGACACATGCACTCTTCACACATCATGGTTCAGTGGGTAGTGGTGTCTGACGTGCCCACGTATGTGAATTTCATCCCATTAAATAGCCTTTAATGTTCAAGTCCAACCTTCAGGTGATTTTAGACTGCAAAATTAAACTTTTTATTTAGTGTAAATGGCCTTGTCCTTTTAAAGATCTTAAATGGTCGTAAAAAAAACAGCTTCTTCTTGTTCTTCTTTCAAGACTGAATAAATGGTCAAAGTCTTGGAATAATTTTCGTCCTCGATCCTGTATCCTTAGAATTTGCTAATATAATTTTTAGGTACATTGACCCAAACTGTCTGCAGTAATGTTGAACAGGATGCCCTAATACCCTTCTTCTGTGCTGAACAACTTTCTTTGGTAGAAACTTGAAAGCTCTTCAACTCCAAGCCAAATGTCCTGTTGGCTATATTTACTGTCTCTATGCACTGCTTTCTTGGCTTGAGATCATTAGCCAATGTAAAGATTGTGGTAAATTGTATTTAGTCAAACATACCCAAATTTTACTTTTCGAATTTCTCAACATTATTATTCTGTTAGAAGTGTCCAAATGTCTACGGTATTAACATATACTTAACATACCTATTACAGGTGAAATGAAAAATACACCAACGGGATGCATTAATAAATGTCACAGACAGATTTGATCATTGTTGCAAGACAAACACATCTTCGAATTCCTCCGAGGTTGGACTCATGCCTAAGATGCAGCAGGCATTTCCCCTCTGGAATGCGACACTGAGACGTTGGAACGAGAAGCTTCTCCCTCTTTGGTCTTTTGTAACACTGATCAGTTTGTCACCCAGTTCCTTCAGGAAGTTCAATGCCTATTTCCTCACGAACGGAGGGTTTGCGAACCAATCGGAACAAAGCTGTAGCGGTATGCCAGACCTCTGTATTTGACGGCTTTCTACGTTTTCCAGAAAAAAGCAGCTCCACCCCCTTCGCTTGTGCTGTGTTGGAGGCAGGTACTGGCCAGTGTGGAGGCGCATGTGTAGTCCCACACCACGCGCTTACATACATATAAACATTTTTCAACTGTGTCTTGAGTTTTAAATCTTTACAAATGCAAATTCTCTTTAATGTCCTTTTCCACTGTGGGGATTTAATTTATAAGAAGCGTGTGTGTTGAGGCGAGTATGTAAGCCAGGCACCAGACAACACAACCACGGACGCCCCGCATGCCTCCAACTCCATGTTTCCAATTTGTTGTACTTTGCCAGGGGATATAAGCGACTGTGAGTGAAATGTGGGCCATGATTTGTTATGCTGCTGACGAGATTTGCAACGATTAAGCCCGCGTGTAATCTGTCAGGCCTTCACTGAAACGCAGCGAATATTGAGAAAGAATGATAAATAGTTGAAAATTGAAACTAATTCTCGTGTTGCTGTCACCGGCTAAGTCAATGTAATGTATTTGATTTTAAGGTAAGTTATAGTTTGCTTTATCTTCTTTTTCGGGACCCTCACTCGAAATCCATAATATAACAGTCCGTATTTTGTACATTCCCTATACTATAGGTCTTAAGGGAGGGACTTAAGGGAGCCGGTCGGCCGAGCGGACAGCACGCTGGACTTGTGATCCTGCTGTCACGGGCTGCTTCCTGGGGGTGGAGGCCTGGTCGAGGACCGGGCCGCGGGGACACTAAAAAAAAAAGCCCCGAAATCATCTCAAGATAACCTTAAGATAGGTATAGGGAGAGTAAGTCTTGAAAGATGGGTTGGGGAGAGAGCAGGAGGTGGAGTAAGATGACCAAACCCCACATCAGAAGATGGAGAAACGACGACGTTTCGGTCCGTCGTGGACCATTATATCAAGTCGTGTGTGGGACGGATCGAAACATCGTCGTTTCTCCATCTTCTGATGTGTGATTTTGGTCATCATATCTTCAGCCATGTTACTGTGAGTCATTATCTATATGTAGAGAGAATAGTATTGATGCTGCATGGCTACTAAGACTTGTATTAATGATGACCGTGTTGCTAATATGAAGTCGAACTTAGTTACAAAAGCATTCATGCCCTTGGAATGTGTTTTTGTGCTTTTCTATTTATATAAGTGTATCCGCCTCTTCGGAAAATCATTACAAAAGAACAGATAAGTAATAACAACGTAGGACCTTGAATATACCTGAACGGTTTTAAGTAACTTGCATATTTTTTTTTACATATCCAGTGGTGACCTCAAATGCCCTTGTGAATCACCACTGGATATGTAAACACGCTTTCCAGATCAAACTGAAGCGTGAGCCGCCATAAGACAAGAATGAGAGCAGCTATACCGAGTCCACACAGCCCAAGGTTAATAATCCTGCACAGAGGCCAGAGGTTATAACCAACAGTTAGAGGTGGTGGTAGTGGTGGTGGTAGTGGTGGTGGAAGGGTTAAACAGTAAGCATCTTGTCGCCCGAGTCATGCTTTAGTATGCATGAGAGTGTGGGCCAAGTTTCTGCAGCCGCGGCGTCCTCGCCTTGACTGATGCATCGCCTCCTCTGTGCATCTCCTCAGTTTTGTGTTCTGCTCGCTGGCAGCGGAAATGGAATTTTGTAAGCTTAAATGGAAGGTTGACACAGGAACTGGAAGGTTGGTGGTGGCAACGGGAAAGGAAGGTTCGGTGTTTTGAGGCGGTTGTGGTAGGAGTATTGCTGCCTGATGGGTGGGGTGATGGTGGTCGCAGGCGGCAGGGGTGGTGGCTGCAGGCGGCAGGGGTGGTGGCTGCAGGCGGCAGGGGTGGCAGCCTTGGTAGCCAGCCAGGATAAAATATATTCTAACAACCATTACCAGAACTAAAACAAAAAAGAATAAAAATAGACCGAACAAGAATTGAAAATGAATAAAAAAATAGAAACCCTAATAAAGTAAGAGAATTAGAGTAGAGGAGAGCAGAGCAGAGCACAGCAGAGCAGAGGAAGGGAGAACAAAGGAAAGAAGAGGAGATAGCAGAGTAGAGGAGAGGAGAACAGAACAAAGGAGAGGAAAGCAGAGGGGAGGAGAGAACAGAGGAATGGAGAACAGAGGAGACCAGAACAGAAGAGAATAGAGCAGAGAAGAGAGCGAGGACGTCGTACCGGGTCCTGTGACCTTCAGCCATGGCTCCTACTCGCACCAAAAAAAGGTCGGACGGAGTTTGTCAAGTCCTGTGGAAAAAGTCACAAAATTGACCTTTTAAAAGCTACATCAAAGGGCAGGAAGGCTTTAATAAAATCTATTTTTCCGACCACCGCGTATGAACGGAGACTCCTTGATGACTTTTCTGAACTTGTTCCTCTTTGAAAACAGAGAATTTTATTGCGGTTGCATTGAAAAAAAATTGGCAGTAAGAAGATGTAAATAATAGAAGGTATGAAAATGTCAAAAAGACGATAAATGGGAACTAATGCAAACGATAAACGACGATAATCAGATATAGCTCGATCGCTCTAAGGCGATATTACGCCTCTCTTGGCGGGATATTCCTAGCCCGTCAAGCAAGGAATTGTGTTAAAGAATTTTACACGAATTGTATTTTCATGTTTTCATGTGTCCATTACCTCGCAGGGGAAGATGTCTGGAGCAGTTCTTTGTCATATTACTCACATGGGCGCTGTGTAACATGTAACATCCTCACATATATAATCATTGTAATGTTTCCAGGTATCAATGTCTTCGAGACCCGGTCTCTGATCTGATCTATGCAGAACAAGGGAAATTTACAGCATAGTTAATTTTCACACGACAAATGATCACAATAATATTACCTTGAAAAGCCAATTCATTCAGGCAATATTGCTTTAAATAAATATAACAGTTATCATCCCAGGTTAAAGTCAATATTTGAAATGTGCTTCAAAAATTATATTAGCTAGAAAATATTTCCCCATAGCCCTGACGTCGCCAAATATTACCTTCAGTAGCTATAATCCAGTTGTAATGTAAGTGTGGGGAGGAGGACTCGAGTTTGCAACAGTAATTGCAAGTGGGGATGTGCCAGAGTGAGGCGGTGTTATGTTGGTTCTCAAGGACACATGAATCCCAGCGTATAATTGTCTCTCTCTCTCTCTCTCTCTCTCTCTCTCTCTCTCTCTCTCTCTCTCTCTCTCTCTCTCTCTCTCTCTCTCTCTCTCTCTCTCTCTCTCTCTCTCTCGTAGAGGAGAAAGAGGGAAACGGAGAGAGAGAGAGCCGTTAAAAGTGGTTGCACGTTCGACCTATGTTTTGTGGGCGATTTCGGCGGGGTTTAACTTCGCTGTAATGGGGGCCCTGGTTGTAAATCGATTAGCGGGCTGTGTTCCAGGGAAAATAGTAGGGTTAGACTTAAGTTGAGCTATAGGAAGTGAATGCTTTGAGTCTGATCATAACAGACTTGTCTGCCTAGTACCCACTTGGGTAGGAAATAACATGAAGAATTAGAGAGAGAGAATTGGAGAAAGAGCTCTGGACTGATTCACGTTTGTGACACGTTTACTCAACACGAGGCTACACGTGAAGTCCAGTCGACTGATGATATGAAGGCTCTGGCACTCAGTTGAATTCAGCTCATCTTCTAACTAACGTAATTGCAATTTAACAATAAATACAATTTATTTGTATTGAAAAACAAATAATAAGTAGATTATTTTTTTATTTATATATACAATTCTTTTATTCTTGTAAAGCCAGTAGTACGCAGAGTGTTTCGGGGAGGTCCTTAATCTTAATTTTCCCCGGAATACGACCCGCCAAATCGCGTAACAACCAGGTACCCATTCACTGCTGGGTGAACAGAAGCGTACAGTTAAGGATTGATCCAGTCAATCCTCCCCGGCCAGGATACGAACCCAGTCCAAATCGCTCGCGAAGCGCGCGTGGCGAGTCATACCTCTGCGCCACGGATGAAGTTGATTAAACTTATCAGGCTCCAAGAGTCAGACTTCAGATGACTTCAAACTTCATTCAGACTTAGACATTTCATTACGAATATCAGTGTACTGAGAGAAAGGCTGACAACAACGAGGGAAGGGAACTATGAGGAGAAATGTTGTTGTTATAGATTCAGCTACTCGGAATAAGTTCCAAGTAGCACGGGCTATGGTGAGCCCGTAGTGGACTTACCTGGCACCGGAGCGGTGCTGACTCGTCATGAGGAGAAATGTTGTTGTTGTTAAAGATTTAGCTACTCAGGACGAAGTGTCCATGTAGCACGGGCTATGGTGAGCCCGTAGATGAGGAGAAAGATTGATGATTGATGAAGATTAAGCCACCCAAAAGGTGGCACGGACATGAATAGCCCGTAAGTGGTGGCCCTTTTAAGCCATTACCAGTATCAAGAGCTGATACTGGAGATCTGTGGAGGTGCGAATGCACCCTGCATGATGGGAGATGTCTCCCTTGTGAATGTGTTAAGATGAAGATGAAGCCGCCCAAAAGGTGGCACGGGCATGAATAGCTCGTAAGTGGAGGCCCTTTTGAGCCATCACCAGTATCAATAGATGATACTGGAGACCTGTGGTGGTGCGACTGCACCCAGCGTGACGGGAGATGTCTCCCTGACCAAATGGTGACCAGATGGTGATGAGGAGAAAGCGCCATCACAACTATATAGCACTGGGAAGGGGTCAGGATAAGGATTTGGGATGTGAGGTGGAGGGAGTAAATAATGGTACTCAACCACTTATGGACGGTCGGGGGATTGAACGCCGACCTGCCTGAAGCGAGACCGTCGCTCTACCGTCTGTCTCTACGGTCTGACAGCAGCGAGACAGATGATGTTTTCCCGTACATATGTTGACGTTTTCCGATATTCAGTGTGTGTTGCGCCACGAGGCAGCCTCACGTCTGTCGGAACCCCCAGTGTTGTGTTACGAATATTTAGTGTTTCTCCCGTGTTTGTCTTCTCATATTCGTGTGTTGTGAAGCGGTGGGCGCCCCCCCCCTCCCCCCCGTGGCTCTTAATTACCGAAATCTGAAAACAAGAGTTTTGGAAAATAAGAGTTTTAGCGATGTTTGGAGCAATTTGTGGTCGGTGTTATTTGATCTAACCGAGTTTGGGACGAGAAAAGTGGGAGGGAGGGAACGAGAGAGGATAGGTAGGATGGGGGGATGGAGGGGTGGCGAGGGAGGGAGGGAGGGGTTAGGAACAAAGATGACAAGTGGGAGAGAAGGAAGAAGGAAGGGAAGACGATAAAAGGTTTCAACATTACATAAGAAAATACGAAAGTCAAGCATCATAGTTTAATATTAAATATCACTGCTAGCTTGAGGGTATTCAGATAGGAAGTAACGAGAGAGAGAGAGAGAGAGAGAGAGAGAGAGAGAGAGAGAGAGAGAGAGGGAGAGGGAGAGGGAGAGAGAGAGAGAGAGAGAGAGAGAGTGTTCACTCACCTTCACACTGTACCTAATAAGACTGAATCTGAGCATTAAACAAAAAAGTTTCTTCCTAATGAAAAGCTAACAATAATCAGCTCTAATGAGCTGATGAAAGATAAAAGCTTTTAGCGTGTAGTGTTCATTTAGAAATCTCGGAGCCACTAATATTTAATCATACGATTAATACAAAAAATTAATAAGAGAGAAAAGAGCGAATCAACATATTCGCAATTATGGCATTTTGACTTCGATAATGTGTAACACCATCTGTCTCGAGTACCACCTGTCTTCAGATGGTATGGACACCTACACCAGCTCCAGACACCCACAACACGGCCCCAGACACCCACACCACGCCCCCAGACACCCACAACACGGCCCCAGACACCCACACCACGGCCCCAGACACCCACAACACGGCCCCAGACACCCACACCACGCCCCCAGACACCCACAACACGGCCCCAGACACCCACACCACGCCCCCAGACACCCACAACACGGCCCCAGACACCCACAACACGGCCCCAGACACCCACAACACGGCCCCAGACACCCACAACACGGCCCCAGACACCCACAACACGGCCCCAGACACCCACAACACGGCCCCAGACACCCACACCACGCCCCCAGACACCCACAACACGGCCCCAGACACCCACACCACGCCCCCAGACACCCACAACACGGCCCCAGACACCCACAACACGGCCCCAGACACCCACACCACGCCCCCAGACACCCACAACACGGCCCCAGACACCCACAACACGGCCCCAGACACCCACAACACGGCCCCAGACACCCACAACACGGCCCCAGACACCCACACCACGCCCCCAGACACCCACAACACGGCCCCAGACACCCACAACACGGCCCCAGACACCCACAACACGGCCTCAGACACCCACAACACGCCCCCAGACACCCACAACACGGCCCCAGACACCCACACCGAGGCCCACGGGCCTCGTAATTCTGTGGCGCGGGTTCGATTCCCGCACGAGGCAGAAACAAATGGGCAAAGTTTCTTTCACCCTGAATGCCCCTGTTACCTAGCAGTAAATAGGTACCTGGGAGTTAGTCAGCTGTCACGGGCTGCTTCCTGGGGGTGGAGGCCTGGTCGAGGACCGGGCCGCGGAGACACTAAAGCCCCGAAATAATCTCAGGATAACCTCAAGGAACCCACACCACGGCCCCAGACACCCACACCACGGCCCCAGACACCCACACCACGGCCCCTGACATCCACAACACGGCCCCAGACACCCACACCACGCCCCCAGACACCCACAACACGGCCCCAGACACCCACAACACGGCCCCAGACACCCACAACACGGCCCCAGACACCCACACCACGGCCCCAGACACCCACAACACGGCCCCAGACACCCACACCACGGCCCCAGACACCCACAACACGGCCCCAGACACCCACACCACGGCCCCAGACACCCACTACCTCAGCTCCGCCCTACTCCACTGAGTCTCACAACAGTCTTCCGTCTTCGTGTTGTCTCCATCCTCCAAATGACCTCCATCTACGCCTCCTGCTTGGCCGCCTCCCTGCCGGCGGGCCCAACCTTCCTCTCACTGTGAGAAAGAGGGAGGGGGAAAGGCGCCCCCGTGCCAGCACACAGAAGAGGGGATGGGTGTGGGTGCCATGCTGGCACTGACACCGTGGATGGGAAGGGAGGGGAGGGTTGCCTTATGGCACTGACATCGTGGAAGGGGAAGGTTTAAGGCCACCCCGGTGGCTATTAGACGCCGCTGCTCGCAGGAGTGTGGACGGAAAGGTGCCACTGACGCCGTTGGGACGGGGTCACCGTGGTTGGCAAAGGTGGGGGGGGGGGGGGGTTGCGGTGCCATGACACCGTTGGAGGGGGTCATACGAGACGACCCAACCAGCACGCTCCTCTATTTCAACTCCCTCGTTCCTCCTGTCTCGCCCCACAATATTATTCTCCATTTTTGCATTCGTCGCTGGTGAGACTTTTTTTTCAGTTTCCCTTTTCACGTTTTCTATTTATTGTTTGTCTGTCTCACTTTGTGTCTCTTGTGATTTGAAATAGTAATTTTGAACGATATTTAAATTTCTATTAGTCACATTAAATTCTCTTCTAGCCTGACTCCGTCTGCGTCTCCAAACACTGAACGCTGTCTGTGTTCTCTCTGCGTCCCGGCCGCGTCTGCCCCCCCCCCCCACACTGTTTACCTGCACCTCTGTGTTATCTGTGTCTCCGTATTTACTTCCATCACTGTTATCGTTCCCCCCTTTACCCTTGCCACCTGCAGTAAGGTAAACACCCCCTTTACCCTTGCCACCTGCACTAAGGTAAACACCCCCTTTACCCTTGCCACCTGCACTAAGGTAAACACCCCCTTTACCCTTGCCACCTGCAGTAAGGTAAACACCCCCTTTACCCTTGCCACCTGCACTAAGGTAAACACCCCTTTTACCCTTGCCACCTGCACTAAGGTAAACACCCCCTTTACCCTTGCCACCTGCACTAAGGTAAACACCCCCTTTACCCTTGCCACCTGCACTAAGGTAAACACCCCCTTTACCCTTGCCACCTGCACTAAGGTAAACACCCCCTTTACCCTTGCCACCTGCACTAAGGTAAACACCCCCTTTACCCTTGCCACCTGCACTAAGGTAAACACCCCTTTTACCCTTGCCACCTGCACTAAGGTAAACACCGCAGCGTTAGCATCAGTGTTTACAAATCAGTGTCAGATTTACTCTCCCTCATACACCTCAGCCTCCCTGGCATACTTAGTGTTAATGTGTGATGGTGGTGAGGTTTCCTCAGCCTCCTTCCTGTCGTACACGCTCAAACATTCTATCTCCAGCATCTTAAGACTTTCATTGTTCTCTCCTCCACCTTCCTTATCTTAAATACGTTCCACTTCTTTATCTCTTTTCTTCCTCTTCAATTCATCTTTTCTACTTTGTTCCCACTGCATTCCTTCCACCAATTTTATCCCCCACGCTTATTCCTCCACGCCGTAACGCGAAATAATTTGTTTTGGAACAGAAAGAACCCCGCCACAACACCCGCAATGGGCCTCCACCTTTTAAACGCTAAACGCCGCCTGTGTCGATTATTTCCTAAACAAACAGGAAACGTGTGTTTCCTGTTTCCTTCTCCCCGCCCATCGTTTAGCTTTTCCTAATTACTTCTGAATCGTGAACATTCTTCTATAGATTCTGTGGACATCCTGGAAAAATGTTTTTTCCCAGGTTACAGTCGTGGACTTGGTTTCTTAGAGTGTTTCCGTTGGTCTCTACACTCTCCCAAGACATTCTTTCCTCTTAACCGAATAGCCAGAGTTTATTTTTTTTAACTAAGACTAGGGGTTCATTGGGAATATAGTGCTATGGTTCTGATGCATCTCTAAGCTAAGGGCTTTTGTCCTTATGTTAGCTCATCTGAAGGTTGTCTCTACACACACACACACACACACACACACACACACACACACACACACACACACACACACACACACTCTGTCCCTCTCTCCTTTATTACGTAGCCTTATTAAGTAGCTTTCTTTCATAATTTTCAGTTCTTTTATACATTTCCGTGACTTGCCAAACCCTCCATTCTATCACCTCTCTCTCTCTCTCTCTCTCTCTCTCTCTCTCTCTCTCTCTCTCTCTCTCTCTCTCTCTCTCTCTCTCTCTCTCTCTCTCTCTCTCTCTCTCTCCCTCTCTCTCTCTCTCTCTCCCTCTCTCTCTCTCTCTCTCTCTCTCTCTCTCTCTCTCTCTCTCTCTCTCTCTCTCTCTCTCTCTCTCTCTCTCTCTCTCTCTCTCTCTCCCTCTCTCTCTCTCTCTCTCCCTCTCTCTCTCTCTCTCTCTCTCTCTCTCTCTCTCTCTCTCTCTCTCTCTCTCTCTCTCTCTCTCTCTCTCTCTCTCTCTCTCTCTCTCCCTCTCTCTCTCTCTCTCTCCCTCTCTCTCTCTCTCTCTCTCTCTCTCTCTCTCTCTCTCTCTCTCTCTCTCTCTCTCTCTCTCTCTCTCTCCCTCTCTCTCTCTCTCTCTCCCTCTCTCTCTCTCTCTCTCCCTCTCTCTCTCTCTCTCTCCCTCTCTCTCTCTCTCTCTCTCTCTCTCTCTCTCTCTCTCTCTCTCTCTCTCTCTCTCTCTCTCTCTCTCTCTCTCTCTCTCTCTCTCTCTCTTTGCTTCCATCTACCATCTTTTTCCTTCTCTACATCCATTTCCCCTCCATGTCTCCGCTTCCATCTGAGTCTCCATTCATTTTGCCTTCCCCTCCCTCCCTCCCTCCCTCCCTCACTCTCTCACTCCAATATTTTCTCTCCTCTCTCCTTGTCTGCCTCCACCCAGGAAACATATTTTTAACCCCTCAAAGTTGAAAGACTCCACAGTCAGCGGTCAATCCCTGTGAGAATGTGTGAGTGCAAATATGAGTGTGTGTGAGTGCAAATATGAGTGCCCGAGTGAGTCAAAATATGAGCCAATGTGAGGTTAACAACGTGTGTTTGTGACTGTGTATTCACCTAGTTGTATTCACCTAGTTGTGTATGCGGGGGTTGAGCTCTGCTCTTTCGGCTCGCCTCTCAACTGTCAATTAACTATTACTAACTACTTAATGTGTATGTGAGGGGAGAAAATATAAATAATACTGAATTAGCTAATATACATATTAGTCAATATATAACTCACAGTATGTGCACGTACTCAGCTAACTTGAAACACATTTTGTTTGTGCCAGCAGAGTCGAACGCAAGCTCCTGGGGTCCTGTCTTCTCAGATGATGGTCGTATAATGAAACAGCTAGCAGCTTTGTATCATAACTACCTTTCAACCTATGACTGGTATAAGCCTCAATTACTCCCCTTTTAAGGTCATTCTATTTACTCAACATTATTATTAATAAGGTAAATAAAACTATGTCCTTATCTCCTTATTGTTTATTTTTGTTTTATATGTGTGTAATAAGACACAAATAAGCGTCTTATTTGTGTGTAAACTTCCTTCCCTCCATCCGTTCATGATAAATATTGTTTATATCAACCTTTGTCCGTATCACTTAGAATCTTAAAGGTCGCGATCATGTCTCCTATTTTTTTATATATAAGAAATATATGTAAGAAATGGGATATATATATCTTATTTAAATTGTTGTATTTCAGTTGCCTTAGTCTTACCTCGTACAGTTATCTGAGGCTCTAGAACCCGTCTTGTATTTCTTAGATGGAGTTACAAGCAGGAGCTGCATACTCCAGTACCGGTCTTACACAGGTAGCACACAACCATGAAAATCACCTTGTCCACATTCATCAAAGTTACTCGGATGTTTACCAGCTTTGCATGTACCGCTGATGTGATTCTGTTGTTTTGAATGTCTTTCCTTCCATCCTCACTTATTATTTTACATTTACTTGGGTTGAATTCGACTAGCCATCTTTTAGACAATTCGACACAAGTGACATTTTACTGGCCATTTCGAGTGTAAGCAAACAATACTGACCCTCACCGCCAATATTTGAAGCCAAAATTGCTCTACACTTTTGAATTCGCGTAATTATATGACTTTTATGTTGGTTATCACTGCACTAAATATTGATGCACGCTGTTGACCCATTACAATCACTCAAGGGTAGTTAATACCTCATAAAACAACGAGAAACACTTCCAAAAAGTGCATGGCTTTAGTGTGTGCGTGATTTTCTCTGGCTATTTTTTTCTGTGCTCATATAGTTGCATATTTCGAATTAAATAGATATGAATTTTCGTTTTATATATATATATATATATATATATATATATATATATATATATATATATATATATATATATATATATATATATATATATATATATATTTATGTCGTACCTAGTAGCCAGAACTCGCTTCTCAGCCTACTATGCAAGGCCCGATTTGCCTAATAAGCCAAGTTTTTATGAATTAATTGTTTTTCGACTACCTAACCTACCTAACCTAACCTAACCTACCTTTTTAGGCTACCTAACCGAACCTAACCTATAAAGATAGGTTAGGTTAGGTTAGGTAGGGTTGGTTAGGTTCGGTCATATATCTACGTTAATTTTAACTCCAATAAAAAAATTGACCTCATACATAATGAAATGGATAGCTTTATCATTTCATAAGAAAAAAAATAGAGAAAATATATTAATTCAGGAAAACTTGGCTTATTAAGCAAATCGGGCCTTGCATTGTAGGCTGAGAAGTGCGTTCTGGCTACTAGGTACGACATTTATATATATATATATATATATATATATATATATATATATATATATATATATATATATATATATATATATATATATTCTCTATGTTGTGCTGAGCTCATTTTCTTGATGCATTTTTATAACTTTTTCACGTTTCTTTCAGTGTGTTTGTATTTTCCTAGTTTGTCCTCGTCTTTTCCTGTGCCTTAATCTGATGGCAGAATCTCCCAGTCAGACTCAACCCCCTCCCCCCTCCCCCCCTCCCCCCCCCCCCCCACACACATCCCCTCTGGTCGCTCTCTGGATGCTCTTTTGTTTTCACTTTTTTCAAACTTTCTGAATTTTCAGCGCTCCTGAGAGTTTATAATAAGCGATCATATGTCTATTTCTACCCATTCTCAGATCTAACGAAAAGGTCACTCCGGATCACGAATGATAGAATGGAGAAAGGACTGGTGCTTCACACCTGTATTACACACCTGTGTTACACACACCTGTGTTACACACACCTGTGTTACACACACCTGCGTTACACACACGTGCGTCCCACATGTGCGCTGCAATAGTCGAAAGGTCATGCTAATCACCCTGTATTTTTTATCATTAAGGAGTGACAAAAGATCATTTCGTCACCATTATCGACATCATCGTCAACACCATTGAAGGTTTTTACGAAATTAAAACACATTTTAGTATTATTAAAAATGCTTATTATTGTTATTATTGGGGTTAAGTAGTACTGCCAGGGTGAGGGAGTGCTCGCAGGGTGTGAGGGAGCAGAGGCAGGGTGAAGGAGCAGAGGCAGAGTGAAGGAACAGAGGCAGAGTGAAGGAGCAGAGGCAGAGTGAAGGAACAGAGGCAGAGTGAAGGAGCAGAGACAGGGTGTGAAGGAGCAGAGACAGGGTGTGAAGGAGCAGAGACAGGGTGTGAAGGAGCAGAGACAGGGTGTGAAGGAGCAGAGGCAGGGTGTGAAGGAGCAGAGGCAGGGTGAAGGAACAGAGACAGAGTGAAGGAGCAGAGGCAGGGTGAAGGAGCAGAGGCAGGGTAAAGGAGCAGAGGAAAGCATTCCGAGAACGGGGGAAAATGAAAGATAAAACAGAGCGAGAGGAGGAGGAGGAGGAGAGGAGATTGCAAGGGAGAGGTAATGTGGGATGAGAGCGGCGCCGGAACACTACGAGGTGAGATAAACTCGCACCAGGAACAAAAGAAGAAAGTGTTTTTTTCCCTGTGAGAAGAAAATGGAATGTTGGTGGAGACTGTGGTTCAGCCGGGCCCCAGCGACACCCCACAGCCATGAGGCACTGATTGGTATGTGTTGGTGTTTGTGTTGGTGTGTGTGGTGTGTGTGTGTGTGTGTGTGTGTGTGTGTGTGTGTGTGTGTGTGTGTGTGTGTGTGTGTGTGTGTGTGTGTGTGGTGTGTGTGTGTGTTGGTATGTGTTGGTGTGTGTGTGTGTTGGTATGTGTTGGTGTGTGTGGTGTGTGTGTGTTGGTGTGTGTGGTGTGTGTGTGTTGGTATGTGTTGGTGTGTGTGGTGTGTGTGTGTTGGTGTGGGTGGTGTGTGTGTTCTGGTATGTGTTGGTGTGTGTGTTGGTGTGTGTTGGTGTGTGTGGTGTGTGTGTGTTGGTATATGTTGGTGTGTGTGTTGGTGTGTGTGTTGAATAAACACACACAATATGTTACAGGGCAAGCTTCAGCTCCTGGTCTTAGCCTTTCAGTCGACGGTCGCCTATTAAATACGATTCCCAGATATCTTGCTTCTCGTCACACTATACTACTATATATATATATATATATATATATATATATATATATATATATATATATATATATATATATATATATATATATATATGAGAGGCGAGGAGAAAGACCCACATTTGGCTTCAGACATTCACCAGCCCGGGAGATAAGAGCAGGAGGGCTCGCAGGGGCCGCTACAGAGGCCTACCACAATAACAACACAAGTCCTCCAGGTATCAACAGCACGCTAAGCAGGAGAGGTATGGCGTCACCTTCTGTAGTCACACACACAAAGTGCAAGGAATCCAACACGGGGGCAAGAAAATGCCTCCAGAATTATTCCCGCTGGATCTATGTCCGCACATCCATATTATGATACTTGATATATACATAGATACATATTATATACATGAGAGAGATGAAGGGAGAGAGAGGTCCCATGTGACACTGATAGTGAGCCTTGTGTATGGTCAATAACAGGCGGTGTGTAGGACAGATAATGAAGAAGAGAGGGGCGACTTTACGCACAGAGTGAAGACAGCTGGATGAACAAATCCACAAGGGCCGTGACGAGGATTCGAACCTGCGTCCGGGAGCATCCCAGACACTGCCTTAATCGACTGATGGGATGCACCCGGACGCAGGTTCGAATCCTCGTCACGGCCCTTGTGGATTTGTTCATTTGATGCATCACGTTAGTGTGATCTCTGTGTGTGACAGCTGGATGCTTAGGGCCAGCGGCAGGGGAATAGAGGAAAAGCACTGATGAAGGAGGAATCAGCGTTGGACGAGGAAAGTTCCGCCGAACAGAGAAAACAGATAATTTAACCGTGACGGAAGTGAGGCGGAGGAGAAACCTCTGACGGGGACAAACAATTAGGAAACTGACTCAATAACTCATCATTTCGCGGAAAATTAATCAGAATTATATATCTGACCAAAACCTCTATATATGACTTGGACAGGTCCTGAGAGACAAGGTGGCAGGCCATTAACCGTCCTTACTAAACCACGTTACCAGAGGACACCAGAATATCCTCTTATGAGAGGTGTCAGTAGCCAGAAACATAGTCCTTGTAAGCTGTAAAAATATATATACTATCCGTCATGAAAATATAAATATGCATAGTATAAGCCCTGGACTTTAGTTCTACCTAAAATATACAAAATACAAAACTTATATATACACCAACTACAGTAAAAGCAGTTTAAATTATTATAACAACAAATTTCTTAAGGACAAACGCTAAATATAACAAATAAGTGACTATAAGATGCAAAGTGAAGGAGGGATAAGATGTGATAAAAGATGAGCACATGAAGGCCAAGCCGGCGTCAGCCTCCCGAACCCAGTCTGAATGGCTGGCTGGCTGGCTGGCTGGCTGGCGGCGTTTCCATCATGAAAACAATGATATAGTTTTGTTGGGCGCGAGGTATAGTGAGCAGGGGAACCGGAGTGGACTCAACAGGTGGGGGGAGAGCTGGGAGGGAACACCAGAAGGGAAGGGCTGGAGGGAGGGAACAACAGATAGGAGACTAGTAACAGGGGGAATAGATGGAAGTCAGAACTGAAAATGGAAGAAGTGAGAGGGAAAACATGGAAAGGAACACTGGAAGGGCGTGTGGGGGCCATGATACACAGACCCCGTAGCTGGGATACGGTGACCGACCCCGTAACTAGGACACGGTCACGGTTTAGCTGTCACATTACAAGACAAATCACCACTCACCTGACCTGTTGGACTAACACAGGAGCTCTGAGTGGCCCTCGGGGACCAAACTATCCAACCACTGAAGCGACAAAATAATGAGGCAATTTCTCGCATTTTAAACCCACCAAGTAGCACCCAGCGTCTTGACCCATATATAGAGCTATATATAGACCCTATATCAAGTCGCTACGCCAACGGATTCTAACACCAACCCAGCAGAGGTTTATGCAGCCTAACCTATCACTAAATACGCTTTTAACAATCAGAACAAAAGAGTTCTGTCGAATCAACTCGTGAACGAGTCGACCATCCACCAAGAGCAACAGCCACAATGAACAGCATTAATTTTCTCTGTCCCGAAAACTAATGAAAATGAAACCTGGAAGAGAATTAGGAGAAAACAACAAAGGAAGACTAATGTAAACTAAACATGTCCAGCCAACACTAAAGCTCTCTTTTCAGGCATTCGTTTATCCCCAGGTCAGAAACACTGCAATTATTGTCGACCAGACTGTCGATAATGAGAAAATCCGTAGGAGCTGTGATGAGGCTTCGAACCTAAGCGCTTGGTATTCCCAAGCACACACCCCAGACCAGGTGTGTATAATGTTAGAACAGGTCTACGTGATAGAATAAAACAAAAGAGCAGAGAAGTTAAAGATACCCTTAGCAGGAAAGCAGTTGAAATGCTGTTAAAATCAGATCCAAGTTACCTTAGCTGTGTGTTCAGAGTGAGCGTGTGATCAAAGTCAGTCTATGGAACTCTTGAGGAAAAGTTTCAAAGACTGCAAATATTGAACAAAAAATATCAGGCTACATTTAGCTTATCAGTCTCATATTTTAATCTATATTTTTCCTGATAAATTTCCAAACTGATCAACCAGCAAGAATACTTTTAACATTGGACAATGTGCAAAACTACACTGAAGTCTGAGTGTATATTCACCAAGATTATAACACAGGGTTATACACACAGAAGTATACCACTGTGTGTATAACCCTGTCGTGTCTAACTTGGTTTAGGCTCGAGGTCGATTAACTTCTGGATCGGTTATTACGACCACAAATAAATCTTGTTGACCCACTAGCAAGTATTCTTTAGTCTTGGACACAGTTCACAGCTAAAATAAAAGCCCGGTGTCTATATATTCCCCGAGAGGCGGGGAATATTACACCTCTCTGTGCCTATGTATAATTGTCACCAATCTATTTTTGAACTGAATCAGAATTCCAATAATCTAATATATTCATGCAATCTATATAACTTTAAATACGTTCGTATATTTAGCATCTTTTTTTTGTCAATATTTTATGGACTTTTGTTCTTTGTGCCCCATAGGCTAATTACTATAAACTCCTATTTTGTAGTAATAGGCTATATTACTTTAGCCTATTTTGTTTTTCTATATGTTTTGATAATTCTATTTGTTAGCTATTTCCGGTTGTGCACTTATTCACTCCAACCTCAACCGAGATGATTTATATAAATCACCTTATATAAATCATTTACAAATACAAGTGAATTAAAAGATTTAGCTTAAATTTGTTAAGTCATTCGTATGGATAAAAATGGCTTAACTCGAGGGAATTGTGTCTAAACAGCCCATCTTCTCAAGCTGTCACAACGTCACGGAATTGATGTGCTAAATTGCTCGAACCTATCCTAACCTAACAGATGGATCTATGCATAGAAAATGTGATTGTTTGTGAACCGTCATAAGTTTACAGCACATCATATTTAATCTGTTGAGGATTTTAAGCGTCAAAATGTGATGTATTACTCGAGAGAACAAGTTGATCTAACCAGCAAACGAGATGACAATACAAGAGAAATTGGATTTCTGTTTGAAAATCTGTTATAATTAAATTATTCGTCTAATGACATCCTCTTTGAACACTGAACAAGAAATATCAAACTTCATCAAAAAGTGGCAATTTCTTATCAACTTATTTTCAACTGTTGATTTTATTTATACTGATATGCCTAAAATACTGATAAAATCTAAATTGAATAATATGAAGAGCATTATTCAACTATATTTTTTATCAAATATATATTTAATAAAATAATAGGGTAAACTGTAAATAAAAGTAAACCTGACCAGATTTTCTCATGATAATTTTTTTTCTCAAAAAAAAAAAAAAACCTAAAGGAGTTCCTAGACTTATTCCTTATATTTGTAATAATATTTTCATATTTTTAACCAAAGTTTAGTAACTTCATGTCAAATAAAATGCTGATTATTCTCTAATTTTAGTTTAATTTAAGACGCCAAGGTGAGGAGCTTATGAGTGAGGAAACAAGGCTGGACAAATAGGCGAAATATGCTGAACCTGCAAATAGGTACACACTTCGACAGTCCCATAAACACTCAACGGTATGCTGAGTGTCAGAGAATGTCACCTACACGCCCTGAGAGTCACGCCAATATGAAGAGCCAATATCGTTTTAAGACAGAAGTAATTAGGTTTTGGAATAAAAATGCATGTCGATGGGGGGGTTGAAAAGTGGTCGGGAGAAATGAAAGAGAATTTTAGGTGGGCGGGAGGAAGGCCTTAAAGGTGGCAGGTTATAAGGGCCGCTGAACACCGCAGTAGTGGTGGTGCTGGCAGCTAGGGAGCCTCTCCCCCCCCCCCCACTATTACACGGCTCTGAGTATTACCTCCTACTGATGACTTTATTATACAACGAGTCAAGATAACGCTGCCACGGATGTTGCTCGTTCAATATTACCGGAGTTCCGCGTCCCCCCGGGGCCTCTATTAATGCTCCGGGAGACACATTGCGAAGACTGTTCGCTCAAGAAAGTTACGGGCGGCGTGATGAAGTCTGGAAATATATGAAAGGTCTTCAGAGAGCCTTTGGTGGAGCCACGTCTCGACAATAATAAAATATTTCGCCTGTAAATTTCGCGGAAGCGCGTGAGGCGAGGTCGACCTCAATCGAGGGCCAGTGTTCAGTTCTCTACGATGTGATGTAAAAGGGAGAGAGAGAGAAGGACCGACGGATGTGAGAATCGAAAATGGGGTTAATTTATTGATGCAGGGATGGTCAGATAATGGAATTATCAAACAGCATGATGGGCAGCCGGATATTCAGATAATGTAAGGATGGGCAGATTGATAAATGGATGGATCAATTAGATATATGACACTTGGGATGAGGATAGGTTTCATGGGTAGTGAGGCATGGGGTAGTGAGGCATGGGCGGCGAGGCATGGGTAGTGATAATGGTGGTGGTGTATTATGGGTATTTACTGAACTGTTCATATTCACAAGAATGCTGTGGATTCTTCGAGCCGCCATTGTTGATGGTTCAGCTCTACTGTTTCCACTGCTGCTCTTGTCAGTTAGTAGTCCCAATGGTTCTGTATTCATGCTTCCGTTCTCCCTGCTCTTGTTGTAGTGCTGCCGTTCTCACTGCTCTTGTTGTAGTGCTGCCGTTCTCACTGCTCTTGTTGTAGTGCTGCCGTTCTCACTGCTCTTGTTGTAGTGCTGCCGTTCTCACTGCTCTTGTTGTAGTGCTGCCGTTCTCACTGCTCTTGTTGTAGTGCTGCCGTTCTCACTGCTCTTGTTGTAGTGCTGCCGTTCTCACTGCTCTTGTTGTAGTGCTGCCGTTCTCACTGCTCTTGTTGTAGTGCTGCCGTTCTCACTGCTCTTGTTGTAGTGCTGCCGTTCTCACTGCTCTTGTTGTAGTGCTGCCGTTCTCACTGCTCTTGTTGTAGTGCTGCCGTTCTCACTGCAGATTTTTGTTGATAATACAGTTCGAATGCAGATAAAAATTGATTAACTGGCGGCCCGTCACCACATATAGTAACTATGAGGTATTAGAATCAGTCAGAATTATATTTCTGAAGAATGGGCTGACGAATAACTATATACACGTTAACAGAGATCCAAAGCCACATTGAGACATACATAAAAGATATTCACATAAACATTACTGACCACTGAGTGTGGGTTGGTAACTCTGATGCGGACCGGAATAGCTGAGTTACCAAGTAAGAGTACTCTTTACTCCCTTACATATCTCACTCTCATCTAAATGCTTCAGAAAATAAACAAATCCACAAGGGCCGTGACGAGTGTTCGAACCTACGTCCGAGAGGATCCCAGACGCTGCCTTAATCGACTGAGCTACGACATGGTAAAATAATTGCAACCGGGAAATCATCCTGATCTACCGCGGGTCCTGCAGCCTCTCCGAGACACAAACCAGGGTTTTACGCAATTTCCCCATGCACCCGAGCTCTGCTAATAGGCTGTTCTACCTCTTCGCCCTTACTTCATTACACACATTCTTTTACCATGTCGTAGCTCAGTCGATTAAGGCAGCGTCTAGCATCCTTTTGGACGTAGGTTCGAACCCTCGTCACGGCCCTTGTGGATTTATTCATTTGATGCATCACGCTATTGTGATTTCAACAAATATTTCAGATTTAGCATTCACTAATTCCCTCACTAAGCTTCATTACTCAAGGATTCGTGCAATATTCATTTATGGGCATTCATTAATCAACTCATTGTTCAAGCTTCAAACAAAGCTCAATTCTCTCATGGAACTCATTATTCACGTAACATAATCAATTATCATCATTTAATTGCCCCGTCCATTAGTGTAATTAAACTGTTTAAAACAATCGGTTATCTCATTAAATAAATAGGTTTTAATGAGTGATATGAACGTCACTCCAACAATCACCCCCCCCCCCACAGTTTTTGTTATAACATTCTTACAATCGTGTGTACTCACCTATTTGTGCTTGCGGGGGTTGAGCTCCGGCTCTTTGGTCCCGTCTCTCAACTGTCAATTAACTGGTGTACAGGTTCCTGAGCCTACTGGACTCTATCATATCTACACTTGAAACTGTGTATGGAGTCAGATATTTTGAAAACTGCAGAGGGGTTTGGGCAAAATATGACCCATCGCCGTTTTCAGTAATTGTCATATTTTCGGTATAAAAAATTGTATTTTGAAAATGAAAATAGGTGCAGAGAGTCAGAATTCGGCTCAAAAATCACGCTCAGGAGTCAAATTTCCGACATTTCAGATATTTTGAAAACTGCAGGGGGGTTTGGGCAAAATATAACCCATTGCTGTTTTCAGTAATTGTCATATTTTCGGTATAAAAAGTAGTATTTTTAAATGAAAATTGGTGAAGAGAGTCAGAATTCGGCTCAAAAATCACGCTCAGGTGTCAAATTTCTGACATTTCAGATATTTGTAAAACTGCTGGGGGTTTTGGGCAAAATATGACCCATCGCTGTTTTCAGTAATTGTCATATTTTCGGTATGAAAAGTAGTATTTTGAAAATGAAAATAGGTGCAAAGAGTCGGAATTTGGCTCAAAAATCACGCTCAGGTGTCAAATTTCTGACATTTAAGATTTTTTGAAAACGGCAGGGGTGTTTGTGCAAAATATGGCCCATCGCCGTTTTCAGTAATTGTCATGTATTTGGTATGTAAATTCGTAATTTGAAAATGAAAATAGATGCAGAGAGTCAAAATTCGGCTCAAAAATCACGATCAGGAGTCAATTTTCCGACATTTCAGATATTTTGCCCAGGAGGGTTTGGGCAAAACATGACCCATCGCTGTTTTCAGTAATTGTCATAATTTCGGTATAAAAAGTCGTAATTTGAAAATTAAAATAGGTGCAGAGAGTCAGAATTCGGCAAAAAAATCAAACTCAGGAGTCAAATTTCCAACATTTCAGATATTTTGAGAACTGCAGGGGGGTTTGGGCAAAATATGAGCCATCGCCGTTTTCAGTAATTGTCATATTTTCGGTATGAAAAGTCGTAATTTGAAAATAAAAATTGGTGCAGAGAGTCAAAATTCAGGTCAAAAATCACGCTCAGGAATCAAATTTCCGACATTTCAGATATTTTGAAAACTGCAGGGGGGTTCGTGCAAAATATGACCCATCGCCGTTTTCAGTAATTGTCATATTTTCGGTATAAAAAGTAGTATTTTGAAAATGAAAAAAGGTGCAGAGAGTCAGAATTCGGCTCAAAAATCACGCTCAGGAGTCAAATTTCCGACATATCAGATATTTTGAAAACTTCAGGGGGGGGGGCAAAATATGACCCATCGCTGTTTTCAGTAATTGTCATATTTTCGGAATACAAAATCGTAATTTAAAAAGTTTCTGTGAGTGCTGTTACATTTGGGCTTCCTTCTTGCGATCTTTTCACAAGTTTGTTTACTGTATTTGTCAACCCCTTTGCGTTTAAGAACATTATTTTGAGGCTCTTTTCTTACTATTCTCACTTACACCCTGGGAGTCCATTTCACATCTGGGGTTAAAGGTCATCCTGTGGGCGGGGATATTTGAGTGCGTTTATTGCACGGCTTGGGGAGGTGGGCAGTGGGGATGGGTGCGTGTGGAGGTTCTTTGGGTTTGAAGTGTTGGGAGTTTATTCTTGCCTAGAGTTACGTGATGAGTTACTAGAGTCTAGAGCTACATGCAGGGAGAGCATGGGGTGAGGATGGTCTATGGGATGGAAGGAGGTCCAGATGATGAGTTACAATAACATGACTGAAGATATAATGACCAAACCACACACCAGAAAATGAAGAAACGACGACGTTTCGGTCCGTCCTGGACCATTATCAAGTAGTATATACACATTGTTAATAGTCCAGGATGGACCGAAACGTCGTTTCTTAATTGTCTAATGTTTGGATTGCATATCATGGGAAGAAATGGTTATGCTTGAAGGAAAGGAAGGAAGATTGCTGGAAGGGAATGATGGTGGGAAGTTTAGGCCTCTGCTATACTTTTCTCTGGGTTATCTTATCTTGAGATTATCTTGAGATGATTTCGTGGCTTAGCGTCCCCTGCGGCCCGGTCCTCGACCAGGCCTCCTTTTTGTTACACACCCCCAGGAAGCAGCCCGTAGCAGCCGTCTAACTCCCAGGTACCTATTTACTGCTAAGTGAACAGGGGCCCCAGGGTGAAAGAAACTCTGCCCATTTGTTTCCGCCGTCACCGGAGATCGAACCCGGAGCCTCAGTACTACGAATCCGAAGCGCTGTCCACTCAGCTGGGGCTCATGTTCTCCCGATGGAGGGTTCCAGTTCCCCTTTCTGTTGTTAGTAAACTTTGCCTTACTTTACTAGTAATGCTTTGTTTTTTAATTCTATCTTTATCACTACGAGTTATAAGTGAATTATTAAATTCCCAAATAATGTGCTCCTATGCCAGGGATGTCCTTCGTAACACCTCATTCCGGAGTTTTGAGAGAGAGAGAGAGAGAGGTTCAACAGGGGGTTCAGCAGCATCATTAGCCCCCAGGCGAGCGTTCCAGAGGAGAGAGCATTGTAACGGGCAGCCTCTAATGTGGTAATTCTAGCGGGGTACCACCTGCCTGTCTCTCAATCCTTACCAGGGTTCGAGCCTCCTTTATGGCTGTCAGTAACAATTACCCTGAATGATGCGTTTGGGCTTGAGGCCTGCCTGGCCTGCCCTCCACCTGTACCTTCAATGACTTCGTTGGGGTTTCCAAGGAAACTTGACCCTCTTAAAGTGTGGCAGTGGGACCAACCTTCACAAGCCTATGACAGCAGTCTACACCCCACTAGTCATCCTGCAAATTTTAATAACAAGCCTCACGCGTCTGGGCTCTCTTTACGCATTCAAATGAATTTATATTCACAATACTGTGACTGAAACTAAACTGCGCAATCTAAATGGGGTCTTACAAGCTTACAATGAAGTTTCCATCTTGTCTTGTCTTGCTTTCTATGTTGTAAGATACAGTTCCCTCAGTCATTCTTCCCAGTTTCCTTTTGTTCCTTTTCTTCTCCTTTGTTTGGCATCAACAGCAAACATTAATATGATCAAACTTCCTTTGTTATAACTGCATTAGGAATATGGTGGCTTGGAGCTGGCCCCTTTGGCACTCCACTCGTCATGGTGGGACCTATAGTTAGCTACTCGTGATCAACACCTGTGGCACTCATGGTCAACACCTGTGGCACTCGTGGTCAACACCTGTGGCACTCGTGGTCAACACCTGTGGCACTCATGGTCAACACCTGTGGCACTCGTGGTCAACGCCTGTGACATTCGTGGTCTTCACCATTAGAGATAAAAAAATAACATGTGATCGGCAAGCAGAACAGCAGCTCCATACAAAGAGGAAACGCCCGACCAAAGCGTAAGCTCCAAATAGCGAGGATTTTCCCCAAAGAGGAAACTCCTGACGAAGAAACCTTAAAAAGATAAATAGAGAGGCAGCTCTAAACAGAAAGGAAACCTTCATAAAAAAAGCGAGAGTCTGGCTTTTATAAACAAATGACATAAAAGAGGGAACACACGCAGGAAGGTAATCCTAAACAAAAGTATTGCTTCAACAAAAAAGAAACCTTTTTATGAATCTAAAATCTTAAACAAAAAGTGTAACCCCCCCCCCCCCCCCAAAAAAAAAGGATGAGGCACAAAAGCAAAGAGAATACCTCAAACAAAAGCAAAGTTGGAAAAAAAGTCGTCTGAAATCCTCAGCAAAAAGGAAGCCCCCAACAAGAAGATAAAAAGAGCTAAAAGAAGCCTTGCCAGAAAAGAACCCTTAGATAAAATGAAGACTTTTTGCTAGTTATTCCCACCAGACGCAAGTTCGAGCCTATCACCGAAGCCTAAGAAAGGAAATGGAAAAATAACACAAATTTCTTCAAGAGAAGAATGAGAGAAAGGGAATATTTTTCTTACGCTGGAGATATCGCCCTGAGATAGTCGCTCCCAGTCGCTCCTGGGGGTAAAAATACCCTAGAAGGAGAGATGGTCCGAGAAGCGTATTTTTTGTGGGCGTTTTTTGACCAATTTCCAATCGGGTCTGAAGACATTATTCCCTTGTTCATAAGATAAGCATCTAAAGAGTGATTGTATTGTCCTGCATCACCCCTCTGTCTGTTGGTATTTTGTGAGCCCTCCCGTCTCTCTCTCTCTCTCTCTGTTTCTTTGAGTCTCTGTCTCTCTATCTCTCTGCCTCTCTTTCTGTTTCTTTGAGTCTCTGTCTCTCTATCTCTCTGCCTCTCTTTCTGCCTCTCTCTCTCTGCCTCTCTCTCTCTCTCTCTCTCTCTCTCTCTCTCTCTCTCTCTCTCTCTCTCTCTCTCTCTCTCTCTCTCTCTCTCTCTCTCTCTCTCTCTCTCTCTCAGCTACACTGCCAGAATCATGTCATAAGAAAGTGAGAGCCGTGGGGAAAGGGTGAAAATAAAGGTAAAGAAGGAACACCAAGAAAAGAGAGAGAGGAAGCAGAGATAAGAGAAAGTGTGCAAACATAACGAAGCCTACTAAGAGTGGGAGAAGGAGACCGGAGCTCCTGAAGGAGTGGTGATAAGAAGCAAAGCAAATTTACTTTGGACTAGCTTTAAGTGGGCTTCAGTTTGAGCCTGACGATTTAAGCGAACATTTACAAGGAAAAAAAAACTTATTAAAACAAACTTGGTTTTAATCAAGCAAAATCAACATAATTCTCGCTAGAGTGAATGATGATTTCCAACTTTTGTGCTTTTAAAATCACTTAATCTGTTCATAGTAACTATTGTGTGTCTATAATTTTGTTTAGTGGCGCTGTTTAGCCTTTTGTTTGCGGTGCTGTTATGTATGTTTAGTATGTTTTATGTACTTCTTAAATACACACATATACACAATTGCGGAAGCTCAACCCCCGTAAGCACAAATAGGTGAGTAATCACACACCGAGGAAGTAGCCCGTAGCAGCTGTCTAACTCCCAGGTACCTATTTACTGCTAGGTGAACAGGGGGCTTCAATGTGAAAGAAACTCTGCCCATTTGTTTCCGTCTCTGCCGGGAATCGAACCCTTAGGGCCATTAGGACTACGACCCCCAAGCGCCGTCCACTCAGCCGCGAGGCCTCCCCAGACCTCGCCTAGAGGCATGTGTGTGTGTGTGTTTTAGAAATAAATGTAGTAAATATGATAAAGGAAAAAATAGGTCAGCGTCAGCACATTAGTCACGGTTGAAAAGGCGGGATCCAAGAGCTAACAGCTCGATCCTGCAGACATAACTAGTACACACACACACACACACACACACACACACACACACACACACACACACACACACACACACACACACACACACACACACACACACACACAAGTTGCGTGTGGAGGAATGATGGATACACTTTTGTTCTCGCTAGTCTGAGTTCCTTCCTGCTTCCCTGAAGACCGTGATAATTTTTTCTTTGGCCCAAAATGGCAAGACTGAACCTTTTGGCGTCATTTTCAGTCGGGGTGGGCGAGCAGGAGGAGCAGGGGGGGGGGGGGTTTGAGAGGATGGATATAGATAATAATTTTAGTTCCGCTATATTATGACGTAGTAACTATATCAGTGTATCTATTACAAAAATAAACTTTAGTAGACCTTTGTTCGGGTTGGCAAGGCAACTACTTGAATGCTATAGTATACTTATAGGGATACTAATAGGAGTCCTGTGTGATATACCTACACAGGACACCTCTTGCTGTGTGTTTACACCTTCCTCCTGTGTTTGTCCCAGTCAGTTATACAGTACTTTCACCTAAACACAACCATAAGGTAATGTTTAGTGATGTTTCGCTATATATTTCTTGTGATCAGGCTGGGGATTGGCTACTGGTGTAAGGTCGCTTATTAGCTGCGTTATCGATTGGAAACCGGTGATTGGCTGCTTAAATTATGTTATACGATTCCGTTGACTGCCTGCGACAATTTGGTTGTACGTCTCCGATGATTGGCCCTGATGTTCATGCTATACGTGATCATTAATTACCTGGGTCGTTCTTGTTATGCGAGGGGCGCTGATTGGCTCTGTCGTTCACCGTAGCAAATGCTGGCAAAGCGAATTGTGATCGTTCTAAGTATTTTCTGATTGGTTGAACATCACCGGTGGGACAAACCAGCTGATTACAGCCTGATCGGCATGACTCACGTCCTGAATGTCCTGACATTTCCGCATTTCACTTATTCAGGAGCATCATAAAAGAATATTATTTTTACATTAGAATATGTAAAAAGAATATCTATTAACTAGATATTCTAGTTAATAGATATTCGCTTGCTTTTCACTGTTACAGAGGACCATTCCTCTCCTGAACAAATCCACAAGGGCCGTGGTGAGGGTTCGAACCTAGTCACGGCCCTTGTGGATTTGCTCATTTGATGCATCACGCTATTGTGATTTCTGTGTGTAATTCCTCTCCTCTCTCTGTGTTCCCTACACTCCTTTTCCACCTCTCCCAAGACTCACAAATGACATTTCCTTTCTTTTCTGGTCACCCTCTCCCCCCTTCCATAGACTCATAAACTTTATACGTCATGAACACTACAGTCAAACCAATTTAACTCGATTTAAATTAAAATTAATGAGATAATTTTACCGCCAAGATGTGAAAGCATATGGCACCTTTTTTTGTCTCAAATGGTCATAAAATAGTGTTCTTGTAATTAATATGTAACATACTAAACAAAAAGTAAACTTTCCTTTTATATTTTGAAGTTAGGTTGCATTGATTTTAAATATATAATGATTTTATATATGCCATTTTTTTAATTTTGCAGAGTAGTTCCATGGTTTCCAGTTTTAGTATCAATTTAAAAAAAAATAGCTTTGGATTTCAGCGGATAATGTGAATATCTCTTTACATTGATTTTTCTTGTTAATAAAAAGGATCATATTAAAATTTCTGCGTTTCAGCCTACTACTTGCTGTTGAAAATCTATTTATAAGTTTTGACTTTGGCTTCCTGGCGGTAAATTGAGAAAGCAACTTTCCATTGGTTTTTAAAGTTAAAAATTAAGTATTCTTTTATGTATAAAAAACTTCTTAATATAAATTTTAAACTTAGATATCCCTGTGGTGGTTTTCTGAACTACCTTTACGGTTTTCTTGTTGGTTTCTTGTAGTAACTTTAGACCAAAACTTATCAGTGACTTGAAACTTAAACCACTTGTTTATGCTCGAATATTCAGGTTGGAAATTGAAGCATTATGGTTAAGCTTTTAAGGAATTTAGTCATTTTTTTCCATTGTGAAGAGTTTAAAATATTTAAAGTTTTTCAAGAATACGATACGCTCGCTGCCTGTGTTCCGTATTCAACTACATTATGTTTATCGTTGAGGGTGGCAGGGGGAGAGGCAGTGAGGCAGGCAGAGAGGCAGTGTGGTAGGCAGAGAGGCAGTATGGCTGTGTGGCAGGGAGGGAGGCAGTGTGCAACCCGTTCTCGCACTTTCTTACAGTCAATATTGACTTATTAAATAAGTGCATATGTGACATACTAATTTATTGTGAATATTTTAGTTTACCTTGAAAAGCTTCATAGAAAACACCGACTTTACCTAACCTTCTTAGTATGTTAAGGTATAATTACCTTCTTCGTAATTGTAATTACGAAGCAATAAGATGCTTATCTTAACATACTAAGAAGGTTAGGTGAGGTCGGTGTTTTCTATGAAGCTTTTCAAGGTAAACTAAAATATTCACAATAAATTAGTATGTCACATATGCACTTATTTAATAAGTCAATATTGACTGTAAGAAAGTGCGAAAACGGGTTGCAACGTGACAGGGAGAGAGGCAGTGTGGCTGAGACTTTTTTTCACTGTAAGTCGCTGAGAGAAAGGTTGAGGACTTTTTCTAGCGTTGATTTCAGCAAGCTGTCGTACTTTTCTAATTTAATATTATTAAAAGATGGCGAACATCTAAAAAAGTAGGTCAGCCTGGGGAGGGACAAGCATCTGGTGATGAGGTAAAGTGCATCATGAGCATCAATGTCTTCAATCCTCTCATCCATCGTCTTCAGGTCAGTGATCTTCTGACCAAGGACCTCGTCGATGGCATTCCCTCCAAGAGGAGCTCCTAGGAGTGTGCTGCCCTCAGGGTTGGTTATGTGAATATCAGGCAAAACAACCTTTATTCGCTCTATTATGTGCTGGTTGGTGGAGGTTATTTCGCACTTGGAAGAGTTCAGGGTGAGGCCTAGACTTGCTCTTTGCTCCTGAATTATTCTTATGTTATCCAGGAGGGAGTCTGGGGAGCCAGCTAGAGTACCAAGGCGCCTGCCAGCTGAGTGGACAGCGCTTCGGATTCGTAGTCCTGAGGTTCCGGGTTCGATCCCCGGTGGAGGTGGAGACAAATGAGTAAAATGTTTCTTTCACCCCTGTGGCCCCTGTTACCTAGCAGTAAATAGGTACCTGGGAGTTAGACAGCTGCTACGGGCTGCTTGCTTCCTGGGGGTGTGTAACAAAAAGAAGGCCTGATCGAGGACCGGGCCGCGGGGACGCTAAGCCCCGAAATCATCTCAAGATAACCTCAAGATAACCACCGTCCAAAAACCAAATGTTGAGCTCACCGGACAGGTTATCAGCGACTTCCTTGATGACGAGGCAGAAAAGACAAGTAGCAATTGGGTCACCCTGTTGGACACCTTCTTGTGATTCAAATTCCTGTTCCCCGAATAACAGAGTTAGATTCTTGCTGTAACAAAAGTGTACAAACGGGTAGAGGGAAGGAAAACAGCGATGAACCGCACTGAGTACAGCATCCCTTCTTATCAGACTGAAAGCATATTTGAAATCCAGTTTGATCAGGGCTTTTTCTGCTGTAATAATGGCAAAATGTATATATATATATATATATATATATATATATATATATATATATATATATATATATATATATATATATATATATATATATATATATATATATATATAATATATATACACAATTTCTTTTTTCCTTTACTGGCTGCTTTTTCCTCATCTCGTCCATGTTTAATCATGCCTCTGGACCGACCAGATGCGCCGCGTGTCATCCCAAACGATGTGTTATGAATAATTGATGAATTAATTAAGGTGAAGTAGAACGAGTGGCCTTGTTGGTCCGTGTACGACATCCGGGGCGTGTGTGTGTGTCTTTGTTTACTTCGAGGGGGAGAGGGAAAGGGGTTAAGCTGTAGCTCTAGGGTCTCGCCTTTCAATTTTAAATGGTGTTAAATGTTACCAAGCATTTTTTTTGTTTTGATTGGTGATATTTATATTTGAAGCTGTTTATGGTGTCTATAGCTTCGCCCTCCTTGTCGTTGATGTTCATTCTGCGTCTTGGCTGTCTGACAATGAAAACATAATTTTAATTTTCATTGTGGTTAATTAGGGAACTTTCTATTGTACCAGGTCTCCTTATCATGTTTTGTTTGAGTGTGTGTGTGTTGTTTGTGTGTGTTTTATTGGTGTGTGTGTGTGTTGTTTGTGTGTGGTTTCTTTGAGTTATTTGTATATCTCTGCTTGTATGTGTTTGAGCATAATTGTGTATACGTGAATCCAAGTATGTGTATATTTACGTGGAGTCTTGTGTGAATTTGTCCGCTGGTATAGTTATAATTTGTGTATTCCTCTCTCTCATCTCCATCTTTCGTTTTATAAAAGTAAAATCAGATATTTTTAAACCTCAGATGAAAGGCAGGTGTTCCCCCCCCCCTCAGCCGCCCTACCCCCTTCTAATCAACACATCTCCCACTGACAATGACCATCTCTTACCCACTGGCATCCACCCCCTCCACCCTCTCACCCACTGGCATCCACCCCCTCCACCCTCTCACCCACTGGCATCCACCCCCTCCACCCTCTCACCCACTGGCATCCACCCCCTCCACCTCTCACCCACTGTCAACCACCCCCTCCACCCTCTCATCCACTGTCAACCACCCCCTCCACCCTCTCATCCACTGTCACCCACTCTCTCCACCTCTCACCCACTGGCATCCACCCCCTCCACCCTCTCACCCACTGTCACCCACTCTCTCCACCTCTCACCCACTGGCACCCACTTTCTCCACCTCTCACCCACTGGCATCCATTCCCTCCACCGTCTCATCCACTCTCTCCACCTCTCACCCACTGGCATCCACCCCCTCCACCTCTCACCCACTGGCATCCACTCTCTCCACCCTCTCACCCACTGGCATCCACCCCCTCCACCTCTCACCCACTGGCATCCACTCTCTCCACCCTCTCACCCACTGGCATCCATTCCCTCCACCGTCTCATCCACTGTCACCCACTCTCTCCACCTCTCACCCACTGGCATCCACCCTCTCCACCTCTCACCCACTGTCACCCACTCTCTCCACCTCTCACCCACTGGCATCCACTCTCTCCACCTCTCACCCACTGTCACCCACTCTCTCCACCTCTCACCCACTGGCATCCATTCCCTCCACCGTCTCATCCACTGTCACCCACTCTCTCCACCTCTCACCCACTGGCATCCACCCCCTCCACCTCTCACCCACTGGCATCCACTCTCTCCACCCTCTCACCCACTGGCATCCACCCCCTCCACCTCTCACCCACTGGCATCCACTCTCTCCACCCTCTCACCCACTGGCATCCATTCCCTCCACCGTCTCATCCACTGTCACCCACTCTCTCCACCTCTCACCCACTGGCATCCACCCCCTCCACCTCTCACCCACTGTCACCCACTCTCTCCACCTCTCACCCACTGGCATCCACTCTCTCCACCTCTCACCCACTGGCATCCATTCCTGTGGGAACCGACCTGTGAGATTTATATTTATTTAATTTATATTAATTTATATTTACGTTAATTTATATACTTCGATAGCAATTTGTATAATGATAAGTGGACTGTATTTCTGCAATAATCTCTTAATCTCACAAATCGATCCTCTACACATTAGGGGGGGGGTTATTAAATTAATACATATGCAGCCAATCAAACTACAGTAATAGCTACATACATTGATGAGGTTCCTTATCTTATAGTACAGCAGGTTAGTCCACCAGGTATAACTAGGGTGTAGACACCAAATTATCCTCTTTGAGGCAGCTTCCATCACCAAGTAACTGGTGCACAAAATCTTGCATCCTCGTCTTGACCTGTCAAAAGTGCGCTAGCTGTGAAGCCAGAATCCTATATATGACAAGCTATATCAGAGAAAACTGTACATGGAACATTAAAGACCTGGCTTAATTACCTTTAGTTTGAGGCGATTTCGCGATCTAACCGGATCACCCTATATCCTGACATTAATGGCCATAAATGAATGATAAACGGGTTTCGGATAGACTTAACTTGAATTTGTAGACAGCGTGTTGACAATGGTACACCTTTGGCTTCCATAACACTACGTCCAAGTAAATTTAACAGGAGCCGTTTTTGCTCCCGTGTGAGCCTCTGGTCTCAATATACAATGGCTGTTTAACACTCCATACTATTGACGTTACTGGCCGACATTGTCCAGAATGATAGGAGCCGAATTTGCTCCACACGTCTCGACGTCTCGGAGGTGACACAACAATGGCTCCCTCCTTCCTCACTGACGCCTGGCCTACTTTGTCCAGATTTCAGAAAGTGATAGAAGGGTCACATTTACTCTACTTTAATATTGATAATTAAGTTAATTTATATAAGATGTTTTTATGATGGTAAAGTCCAAAGACTAATGTATTTAAGAATAATTCCCAGCAGAATAGCTGGTGAATTATAATAGTATGTGGTGATGATATCCCGTTTTCTTTAAACGGTAATTCCACTACAAGTTACGTTTTCTATGGGTAACTTGTTTATACAACACAGCTATTATCTGTATGATTATTAAATGGTGTCGGATTTTCCGACATAATTCCCCAGGGGGCTGCTCACGGGTCGAAGTCCTATTTAGAACAGACGAACACCGATACTCCTCCTTCGGATTATTAGATTAATTTGATGTTAGTAATCACACATTTGTGCGTCTGTTCGTACAGGACGGATGTCCCGTACTAGAGTTGCAGGGGTTAGAAGTCTAATGCGATTTCATTTCCCTGTCAACTCTTGAAAGGCTAATATTCAAGCCTTATTACATATTATTTAACCCAGAAGACTGAATGTGATCAAGTACTACAGTCAAGTATGATTCAGGGACTGCAGTGAGATCAGTGACATTAGATATAACTTGAAGTTTCTTCAGGTAACTGGTCACTGATATATAAACACTGAGGCCCATGGAATACATCTTGATTAAATAATAAATGTATCAAATCAGTCATCAGATTTATTAGGGTTTAATTTAGTTAATTGATTCAGAAGATTGAACAGCTCATCATTAAAGTAAAGTATGGTTCTGAGACTGCAGTGGGTTCAGTGACATTGGTCGCAGTGACTTGTAGCTGTTTTAGGCTACTGTTCACTGATTTGCCACTGAGGCCTCATGAACTCATCTTCAGCTTCAAATGATGATACTAACATCAACCTCTGTTGGTATAGTCAGCTGTAATCTCCTTAGTATAATGCTACTGGAGAAATATAATCAGCTGACAAATTTAGATTTCTACTGGTATTGTTTATCTGCAGGCATAGGTCTCCTCAGGCTTGATACTGGGCCTGAGAGTAATTTACCTCCTGCAGAGTTTAACATGGTTATACCCTGATATTTAGTAGGGCTACCGATGAATCGATGGTAGTAGTCAGTCCCCACAAGGACAGCCATTTGGCATTTGATTTGCTCAAATTTACCTGCAGCTGCTTGATAATAGCTTTCCAGGTCAGCATAATCAACTTGAGATTGTTGTGACAAATCTTCACATTTCTTGATCTGTCTTGTTAAGTGGCCTTTAAGACCTGCAAGGGTTCTTTTCATTCTCCCTGCATTATCCATACTGGCTAGTTGGTGAAGCCTTGTGGGGCTTGTATTTGGGCTGCTCATAATACTGAACAAGCACTGATGGTAGCCTAAGGTTAAATTCTGCACTCACTAGGCAATAATCCTACCTCTACTAGAGGTTAGCACTTAAAATTAATACACATTATATATATACAATCATACACACTAATGATTTGAGTGATAAACCAGTGTCACTGGAAGTACCTTTAGGTTAGCTCTTCTATATCACCCTAGGATAGTAGAGACACTAATTAATCACTCAAAGGTGTAATGATCATAAGTAAATTATTATATATACAACTCAACTCGAGTTGTTAAAAATTACACCCAAAATAGGGTCTGGACCATTCATTAATGGTGTTAGGTTGATCAATATAGTACAACTGACTATGGGAATAATGGGACTAGGATGAACGATAATAGTTCAACTAGTCAGTATCCTACCCTGTTGTGGGTTGGCAATTAGTAAATATTATACTGTGATCACTAGTGCAATATATATTAAATAATTCTCTATTTTGGAGAAATAATATACACAATTATTGTTAATAGCCTCTTAATTAGCCTCTATGAAACTTCTAATATTATCTAGAAGTATTAAATGTTATTAGTGACCTCGCGAAATAAAGTCCACAAAATTCGTGGATAATCTCTCGCGAAATGTAACACCACGAAATCCGTGAACAATATCGCGAAGACACAGTCACTAATTAGGCTGGCTTCTATATTAGCGCTGTCATTTCACGAAATAACACGCCACCAAATATCTGTGGGTGTGCATGAAACCGCTGACGAAGCTGAACTGGGCTGAGGGAGGCTCCTGAGCTCCCACGAGGCAACGCCACTGTCTATGACTGGCTGGCTTTGTTTAAATAACACTGCACTAGTTTATTTAATGAATCCACTGGTTAACTGGTTCATCCGGTACTAAGATGACCAAATGTGGGTTCAAAGGACCGAATAATCCGTCATCCGGTTCGAAGATGACCAAATAATGTGGGAACCGACCTGTGAGATTTATATTTATTTAATTTATATGAATTTATATTTACGTTAATTTATATACTTCGATAGCAATTTGTATAATGATAAGTGGACTGTATTTCTGCAATAATCTCTTAATCTCACAAATCGATCCTCTACACATTAGGGGGGGGTTATTAAATTAATACATATGCAGCCAATCAAACTACAGTAATAGCTACATACATTGATGAGGTTCCTTATCTTATAGTACAGCAGGTTAGTCCACCAGGTATAACTAGGGTGTAGACACCAAATTATCCTCTTTGAGGCAGCTTCCATCACCAAGTAACTGGTGCACAAAATCTTGCATCCTCGTCTTGACCTGTCAAAAGTGCGCTAGCTGTGAAGCCAGAATCCTATATATGACAAGCTATATCAGAGAAAACTGTACATGGAACATTAAAGACCTGGCTTAATTACCTTTAGTTTGAGGCGATTTCGCGATCTAACCGGATCACCCTATATCCTGACATTAATGGCCATAAATGAATGATAAACGGGTTTCGGATAGACTTAACTTGAATTTGTAGACAGCGTGTTGACAATGGTACACCTTTGGCTTCCATAACACTACGTCCAAGTAAATTTAACAGGAGCCGTTTTTGCTCCCGTGTGAGCCTCTGGTCTCAATATACAATGGCTGTTTAACACTCCATACTATTGACGTTACTGGCCGACATTGTCCAGAATGATAGGAGCCGAATTTGCTCCACACGTCTCGACGTCTCGGAGGTGACACAACAATGGCTCCCTCCTTCCTCACTGACGCCTGGCCTACTTTGTCCAGATTTCAGAAAGTGATAGAAGGGTCACATTTACTCTACTTTAATATTGATAATTAAGTTAATTTATATAAGATGTTTTTATGATGGTAAAGTCCAAAGACTAATGTATTTAAGAATAATTCCCAGCAGAATAGCTGGTGAATTATAATAGTATGTGGTGATGATATCCCGTTTTCTTTAAACGGTAATTCCACTACAAGTTACGTTTTCTATGGGTAACTTGTTTATACAACACAGCTATTATCTGTATGATTATTAAATGGTGTCGGATTTTCCGACAATTCCCTCCACCGTCTCATCCACTGTCACCCACTCTCTCCACCTCTCACCCACTGGCATCCACCCCCTCCACCTCTCACCCACTGTCACCCACTCTCTCCACCTCTCACCCACTGGCATCCACTCTCTCCACCCTCTCACCTACTGGCATCCACCCCTCCACCTCTCACCCACTGGCACCCACTCTCTCCACCTCTCACCCACTGGCATCCACCCCCTCCACCTCTCACCCACTGGCATCCACTCTCTCCACCTCTCACCCACTGGCATCCACCCCCTCCACCTCTCACCCACTGGCATCCACTCCCTCCACCGTCTCACCCACTGTCAACCTCATATTGTTCCCGATCAGAAACTGGGAAAAATCGAGCAGGAGACTCATTGTCAATGGGGAAGTCAGGTGGCTGTGGCGGTGTTCCATTGAAAGTTGGAGGCGTGTGGTGGGGGGCCACTGGAGGGGGCGGCTTTGTGTACTGGGAGGGGGGGAAACTGCTGGGATTACTGCACTGTTTGTTGGGGTGGTGGTGGTAGTGGTGGTGGTGGTGGTAGGGGTGGTGGTGGTGGTAGTAGTGGTAGTGGTGGTGGTATTATTCCTGTTTTTCTTGTCTGTGGAGTGGCGCAGCGACGGTCCTGGGGCACTTGTGGTTTATAATGTCACACAAAAGATGTTGGTGAAAGAGTAAGGGTTGATGTAAATATGTTGTCATTGTAAACTGCTGAGAGTGAAGAGTTAGAGGAGGTGGTTGAGAGCCTTCTTGCTGATAATTTGCTGTAGCTGAAGGTTTAATTGCTCGCTGTAGCAATTAAAACATTTAAGACTGAGAATGGGAAGCAGAACACGTAATCATCTTGGTGAGTTTTATTAAGCTAAAGTTTGTAAGATCTAGAGGCTTTACTGACATATATATATATATATATATATATATATATATATATATATATATATATATATATATATATATATATATATATATATATATATATATATATATGGAATACTGTAATTTACCTTCTCGTGTGTGTGTATACTTACTGCTAGGTGAACAGAGGCATCTAGTGACAGAAACTCTATCTGTATGTTTCTGCCTCGCCTGGGAATTGAACCCGGGTCCTCAGGACCTCGACCCCCAGAGTGCTGCCCACTCGGCTGCGTGGACTGCGTGCCTGCACGCAACAAGATGAACAACCCAGCGGGTTTTCTTCCTATTGGGGAGTGTTGTACATGCTGCTATGGCGGTGTGTCCACTCACAGGATTAGTGGCGCTGCCCAATACTGTCACTATGGCGGTGTGTCCACTCACAGGATGAGTGACGCTGCCCAATACTGTCACTATGGCGGTGTGTCCACTCACAGGATGAGTGGCGCTGCCCAATACTGTCACTATGGCGGTGTGTCCACTCACAGGATGAGTGACGCTGCCCAATACTGTCACTATGGCGGTGTGTCCACTCACAGGATGAGTGGCGCTGCCCAATACTCTCACTATGGCGGTGTGTCCACTCACAGGATGAGTGGCGCTGCCCAATACTGTCACTATGGCGGTGTCTTCACTCACAGGATGAGTGGCGCTGCCCAATACTGTCACTATGGCGGTGTGTTCACTCACAGGATGAGTGACGCTGCCCAATACTGTCACCATGGCGGTGTGTCCACTCACAGGATGAGTGGCGCTGCCCAATACTGTCACTATGGCGGTGTGTTCACTCACAGGATGAGTGGCACTGCCCAATACTGTCACTATGGCGGTGTGTTCACTCACAGGATGAGTGACGCTGCCCAATACTGTCACTATGGCGGTGTGTTCACTCACAGGATGAGTGGCGCTGCCCAATACTGTCACTATGGCGGTGTGTTCACTCACAGGATGAGTGGCGCTGCCCAATACTGTCACTATGGCGGTGTGTTCACTCACAGGATGAGTGGCGGTGCCCAATACTGTCACTATGGCGGTGTGTCCACTCACAGGATGAGTGGCGGTGCCCAATACTGTCACTATGGCGGTGTGTCCACTCACAGGATGAGTGGCGGTGCCCAATACTGTCACTATGGCGGTGTGTCCACTCACAGGACGAGTGACGCTGCCCAATACTGTCACTATGGCGGTGTGTCCACTCACAGGATGAGTGGCGGTGCCCAATACTGTCACTATGGCGGTGTGTCCACTCACAGGACGAGTGACGCTGCCCAATACTGTCACTATGGCGGTGTGTCCACTCACAGGATGAGTGGCGCTGCCCAATAAACTCGCCCCTCGGAGCAAAATTTAAATTTGCGTGCCTGCGCGCGCATGCACATGCATATGTTTTCACGTGTGCGTGCGTGCGTGCGTGTGCGCGTCAACACATGAGGCGGAGTAAGAGAAGCACACTGCGGGCCTGTTAACGCCCTGTGAGCCTTAATTATACTGCTCATAAACATGCAGATTGCACATCATTACATGTTATAATTACATTGCATGCTCTAATTTCATGTCATTAAATCAAAACTGCGCCGTCCTTGTTGCCATGAATTACTGTAAATGTTGTTTACAACGAGCGCGCGCGTGCGCTCACACACACACACACACACACACACACACACACACACACACACACACACACACACACACACACACACACACAGATATTAGAAAGAACTTTTCTAGTGTCAGAGTGGTTGACAAATGGAATGCATTAGGAAGTGATGTGGTGGAGGCTGACTCCATACACAGTTTCAAGTGTAGATATGATAGAGCCCAATAGGCTCAGGAACCTGTACACCTGTTGATTGACGGTTGAGAGGCGGGACCAAAGAGTCAGAGCTCAACCCCCAGAAGCACAATTAGGTGAGTACACACACACACACACACACATATATATATATATATATATATATATATATATATATATATATATATATATATATATATATATATATATATATATATATATATATATATATATACACACACAGATATGTATAGCACATATGTAAGACCAATCCTGGAGTGTGTGGCCCCAGCATGGAGTTGATTGACAGTTGAAAAACAAACCCAGTTAGTTGACCAGAGCACACATTGGAAAGTGAAGGGACGACGACGTTTCTGTCCGTCCTGGACCATTCTCAAGTCGATGGTGAATGGTCCCAATCGTGAATGGTCCCGATTGTGAATGGTCCCAATGGTCCGTCCTGAGAATGGTCCAGGACGGACCGAAACGTCGTCGTCCCTTCACTTTCTAGTGTGTGATCTGGTCAACATACGTCAGCCACGTTATTGTAACTCATCATCTGTATATGAAAACCCAGTAAGAAGAAAACCTGTTGAGTTGTTCATCCTGTGACTTGTACTAGATGCTGTTGGGTCTTACTTAACCATCTCCAGTGAACAGACTGTAAAAGGACCGATATCTTGCAACCTTCAAGTTTACGTAATCTTGCGAATGCAAACTGGAGGAACTTTTTAGGGGCAGTATCTATAGTTAAAAAAAATGTTATCCTAACTCAATGTGAGGTTCATTAATACTTCACATATTTCTAATGTCTCTAAGGTGGGCACAGTCTCTCAAGGATTGATTGATGATTGATAAAGATTAAGCCACCCAAGAGGTGGCACGGGCATGAATAGCCCGTAAGTGGTGGCCCTTTTGAGCCATAACCAGTATCAGTAGATGATACTGTAGATCTGTGGAGGTGCAACTGCACCCTGCGTGACGGGAGATGTCTCCCGTCTGTCTCTCAAGGAGGTCCAGACGATGTCCTTCGCTCTTCGCTTCTCTCCTATTGTTTCCATCCCGAATCTCTTTGAGTACTTGTCTCCAAGATCAACTCTTACATTTATGGGTTCCTACGTCCTACCAACTCCTTCTCATCCATAATGAATGAGGGTGTAGGCAGCGACTGTGTTGTGTACCAGCCTACACATTGACTTGCTCTTCTCTCCTTTCCTCAGCTAGTTTGTCGTGACCATGATGTGTGATGATGCTTCTGATTCTCTTCACACTGTAAGAGGGTCTCGGGGATGAACTATATCTCAATGCAACGGCAATACTCAATAAAGATACGTAAGTCCCGTCTTTACAGTATAAAGGATGTGGTAGTGCTGGTTTTGTACCTATTAGGGGGATGGAGGTGGCTTCTACAGCTTCTTTCAGCCATGTTTTGGCTGCCTGAGCAGGATTTGACCATTTCCTTGCATTTCTTTGATTCGTTTGTGTTTCCAGCTTTAACCTGCACGCAACAGGATGAACAACCCAGCAGGTTTTCTTCCTATTGGGGAGTGTCCCTGTCCTACTTTTTATCAATTTAAGGAGGCTGTCTACATTATCTCCCCCCCCCCCTAGTAACCTCTACACTGTGTTTATTTACAAATTGTTCGTCTTTCCTCCTGCATTGAGAAAATTAGTTCAACTCATGGGTGATTGTTGAAGAGGAGGAGAAATAGGAGGCGGAGATGGTGAGGTTAGCGGAAGACGAAGAGGGGGGAGGAGGAGAGGAGAAGGAGAAGGAGGAAGAGGTGCTTGTGGTAGGGGGGGGAGGAGGGGGAGGTGGGGGGGGGGTCTTGAACGTATGGAGATTTACTTACGGCCAGAGGGAGCTGCCTTCATCTCAAATGCAGTTTTCTGCTTCTCATGTAAGGTGTAATACTCTGAACTGGGTGTCAGGTGGCCGACTACCACCACTACCACCACACTACCATCACCACCACTACCATTCCTCACTACCACCACCACCACCAAACTACCACCACCACAGCATTGGTGGTGGTAGTTTGGTGGTGGGTGGTGGCACTACACTACCACAACCTCCACACCACAACCACCACCACACTACCACAACCACCACCACACTACCACAACCACCACCACACTACCACAACCACCACACTACCACCACCACCACCACACCACCACCACCCACCATTCCACAACACCATCACCACCACATCATTTCACTTTTGTAAACGGACATTAATCACGTTCTGTGGTTGAATATTCAATACCCCAATGCACTGTAAGTTATCTAACCCAAACTCTGACTATGTCAGACAGAAGACAATGTATATATACTAGCTACATTGTATAAATGTATAACGACGTCTGCAGTACAAAAAAACTAAACGAAACACATCACCATACCACCACACCTTACCAACGACATATATCACAACACAATAACTATTCCACCACAACACCATACCACCATACCACTACACCACTACAGTGTAATGTCCCATTTGGAGTATTTATATGTTGAAAGAGAGAGAGAGAGAGAGAGAGAGAGAGAGAGAGAGAGAGAGAGAGAGAGAGAGAGAGAGAGAGAGAGAGAGAGAGAGGCGACGAGAAGATTAGGAAAAGAGAGAGAGAGGAAGAGAAGATTAGAGAGAGTAAAAAGAGAAGTGAAAGAAACGGAAGAGATGTGGTAATAAAGATGTGATTAAATCAGAGGCACTCGACCCGTGAACACCACTAGCGCAGTGGTCTACACGAGTACAGCAAGACTGCTAGACGGGGTATGAAGAGCTAAACCTCACTCCCCCGTAGAAACTAATAGGTAAGCACTGGTAGGCAACCACTCCAACCAGCCACGAAACAGACAAAACTGATTGTTAATTCAATTGTGGTTGGCGACGCCCCTTGTCAACAACCACAATTCGCATTCAAGGTGTGAGGAGACTAAATACTTGATGTAGATGTGGTGAGCAGTTTGATCAAGGGATCTGTTGATAGATACAACGTCTAAACGGTGTTACGTAGTTTGTACTGTAGGTCAGAGGTTATTTTGAGTCGGTGTTCGAATCTGGTCTTGGCTTTGTGAATGGAGGTAGCTTCCACAACTTCTTCTTCCAATGCAGTACAGGTGAAATATCCGAAGAGGGAGAATAACTTGTATTGTTTACAAAGTATTTTTGTTCATGCATGAAATATGTCTATCTTTGCTTAGTAATAGTTTCAATAATATACCAAAATCCTTCAAGAGTATGTAGTGACTTCAGTCCCCCCTACAGCACGGTGGAGTTGAGAGAAAATGGTTGAGGAGCAGAAGAGATGAAACCGACCAGCGAGAGAAACAAACAGTGAACGAGAGAGAGAGAGAGAGAGAGAGAGAGAGAGAGAGAGAGAGAGAGAGAGAGAGAGAGAGAGAGAGAGAGAGAGAGAGAGAGAGAGAGAGAGAGAGAGAGAGAGTTCACTCCTGCAGTCATCGGGAAGGACAAATCCTTCATGTGCCCCTAAATCAACTCAACAAATCCTTCATGCAAACTGCGCCTACTATCAAGAAGAGAGACTTCACGCCTACGGTGAGTACTGTAGTGACTTCAGTACCCCCCCTACATACCATACCACACCACCATATACCACACCACCATATACCACACCACCATACCACACCACCATACCACACCACCATATACCACACCACCACACCACCATATACCACACCACCACCACCATACCACACCACCATATAGCACACCACCACACCACCATATACCACACCACCACCACCATACCACACCACCATATACCACACCACCACACCACCACACCACCATACCACACCACCATATACCACACCACCACCACCATACCACACCACCATATAGCACACCACCACACCACCATATACCACACCACCACCACCATACCACACCACCATATACCACACCACCACACCACCATACCACACCACCATATACCACACCACCACCACCATACCACACCACCATATAGCACACCACCACACCACCATATACCACACGACCACCACCATACCACACCACCATATACCACACCACCAGACCATACCACACCACCATACCACACCACCATATACCACACCACCACACCACCATACCACACCACCATATACCACACCACCACACCACCATACCACACCACCATACCACACCACCATATACCACACCACCATACCACACCACCATACCACACCACCATATAGCACACCACAACACCACCATATACCTCACCACCACACCACCATACCACATCACCATATAGCACACCACCACACCACCATATACCTCACCACCACACCACCATACCACACCACCATATACCACACCACCACACCACCATATACCTCACCACCACACCACCATACCACACCACCATATACCACACCACCACACCACCATACCACACCACCATATACCACACCACCACACCACCATACCACACCACCACACCACCATACCACACCACCATATACCACACCACCACACCACCATATACCTCACCACCACACCACCATACCACACCACCATATACCACACCACCACACCACCATACCACACCACCATATAGCACACCACCACACCACCACACCACCATACCACACCACCATATACCACACCACCACACCACCATACCACACCACCATATAGCACACCACCACACCACCATATACCACACCACCACCATACCACACCACCATATACCACACCACCACACCATCATACCACACCACCATATAGCACACCACTACACCACCATACCACACCACCACCATACCACACCACCATATACCACACCACTACACCACCATACCACACCACCACCATACCACACCACCATATACCACACCACCACCACCATACCACACCACCATATACCACACCACCACACCACCATACCACACCACCATATACCACACCACCACACCACCATACCACACCACCACACCACCATATACCACACCACTATATACCACACCACTACACCACCATACCACACCACCACCATACCACACCACCATATACCACACCACCATATACCACACCACCATATACCACACCACCATATACCACACCACCATATACCACACCACCATATACCACACCACCACCACCATACCACACCACCATATAGCACACCACCATATACCACACCACCACCACCATACCACACCACCATATACCACACCACCACACCACCATACCACACCACCATATACCACACCACCACACCACCATACCACACCACCATACCACACCACCACCACCATACCACACCACCATATACCACACCACCATATACCACACCACCATACCACACCACCATATACTACACCACCACACCACCATACCACACCACCACCACCATACCACACCACCATATACTACACCACCACACCACCATACCACACCACCACCACCATACCACACCACCATATACCACACCACCATATACCACACCACCATACCACACCACCACCACCATACCACACCACCATATACCACACCACCATATACCACACCACCATGCCACACCACCACCACCATACCACACCACCATATAGCACACCACCATATACCACACCACCATATACCACACCACCATACCACACCACCATATACCACACCACCACACCACCATACCACACCACCACGCACTACACTCTTTACAAAATAACCAGTGTGTGTGGAGACCAAAGTTGTGAGCTGAAACTTGACCAAAAGGAAGACAATATAAAGTGAACAAAATACCTGAACTATCTTGAAGCAACAAAACGAATAGAACCAGACCTAATACCGCCGCCTCTTCTGAAAATGGTCTCCACAGGTGCTTTGTCAGCGCTAACACAAATTGTAATTTAAAAAAAGGGGACAGACGGAAAGTACTCAATTATGAGCCAATTCCACTGACTAGAATTCCTTTATAAAACGCTTCAGAAAGTAATCGAGTTGAGAATAATGGAGCGCCTGGAGTGGATAAACTTTGTAATGAAATTGCAACAGGGATTTAGAAGGGGACAAGTCATGCCTGGCAAATTTGATAGTTCCATGTCAAGACCACCGAAATACCCCAGGAAAAGGTAAGCCAGGTATAGACTTGATCAAAAAAATTTTGACAATTTTAGAAGCTAGTGTTCTTCATGAAAGGCCGGTGTGCAAGATGGAGAAACGAGGTAGCATAGATGGAAAAACACTAATTTATACCACGAAGGCATGAACTAAGGAACAAGCCAATTACACGTACTAACTTGAACACCAAAATTCATTAAACTGCCCCCATATGAGACATCAGCAATTATAGGTACTTAAAGAATATAACTTTATGAAATTTTGTGGATGGAAATCACAGGCAACCGAGTCGGAAAGGACTTCGGAGCAGGTAAATCTCAATTATAATGTTAATTAGTAATTGCCTAAAGAGAAGGAAAGTCCATTAGTTACCCAATTAAGGAGCATCAAAGGTCGCAAGATCTTAACATACAGTAAGCTCAAAGTGCCTCGGAATCTTGCACTGTTTTTTTTAATAGTGAGTTTGAGAGTAAGGAAACCCAGAGGAGAGAAAGAGAGGAGGGATTTGGAGAGGGGAAGGATAGGGAGAGAGAGAAATTTAATTAAATGGAAGGAAAAAGGAGAAAGAGGGGAAAAAAGAACGAGGGCAGAGGGAAGTAAGGAGTGAGGGAGAGATGTGAAGTACAGGAAGGGAAGGAATATAAAAGAGGTGGAGAGGTGTATAGAGGGAGGAAGGGAAGGGAATTATCAGGGTGGGACGCGCCAAGCCATTGCGACTATATAGCACTGGGAAGGGGTCAGGATTTGGACTGGGACGGAGGGAAGGAATGGTGCCCAACCACTTGGACGGTTGGGGATTGAACAATGACTTCATGACTTCACCTGTCATATATACTCTATGTTTTAGATTTAGCTACTCAGAACGAAGTGTCCATGTAGCACGGGCTATGGTGAGCCCGTCTATATACTCTACACGACGAGTAGAGTACATATATGACAGGTGAGGAGTAGAAGTGAGTGATAAAGACAAGGTGATCTCTCAGAATAATAATAAAAAATATAAAAATCACAAGATATCCTTACCTGGGGATTCCTAGCAAGGCAGCAGTCAGAATGGTAACCTCTTTTGTAAAGAAGAAACTCGCATGTAATACTTCGTTACCAAGCATAACGAGCGGCAACCTCGAGTGCCTGCTGGGTCTGGTAACGTGTGGTGACTCCGTTACCTACCGCTTAGATACGTGAATACCTGGCTACGTGTCAGGTGTTGGGTCTTAACTTGTACTTCTATTTTCCCCCTTATGGCATGTGCGTCTCCAGTCGGCACTCCAGTCACGTCTCCACCACCACCAACCATACTACCACCACCTACAACCACAATCACCACCACCACCATCACCAACCACACCATTAACCCCACTACCACCACCAAAAACCACACTACCACCACCATCACCACCACACCACCAACCACCACACCACCACACCACCAACCACCACACCAACCACCACACCACCAACCACCACACCACCAACCACCACACCACCAACCACCACACCACCACCACCATCAACAACAATTCACCTCTGCAACAAACCCAAACAGAACATTTACTTCATAAAATATTAATCTCATTATTTTACACGAGAATGATGCATACATTTTAATATGCAAACTTTTAAATATTTGTTTTGAACAATCCATTATTCCTGCTCCGCCTGTTTCATGCAATATATATTTGATTATTTTTTTAACCTAATTAAAAAACCTTGCAACACATTAGTTCTTAAACACTTATCAGCTGCAACATCTAACATTAACAACGTTATCCCCATGAGTTAATTACCTGTGAAAAAATGTTTGTGTTCTCTAGGTTCGTATGTTTACAAATTACGCATTTTTTCCGGCATTTGTTTTTTGGATATTTGAGTCGAGGTATATGTGGGTGTCATAGTGACGGGGTTATTTAAAGTCTGTAAATGTGTAGCAAATTTATTTACCCTAAAATTTATTTGCCAAGTTGTTCGATTTTGTCATTTTCTTCTCTGGGAACTTTTACGTCCGGCGATATTTGTGGTTCTCGTAAATCTCACTCCAGCGATATTTACTCCACAAGGACTGTGTTTCTGTGGTCTCTACTTCCCTCCCACCTATCCCTTCTCCCTCTCTTTCTCTCTCCCTCCCTCTCTCTCTCTCTCTCTCTCTTTCTCTCTCTCTCTCTCTCTCTCTCTCTCTCTCTCTCTCTCTCTCTCTCTCTCTCTCTCTCTCTCTCTCTCTCTCTCTCTCTCTCTCTCTCTCTCTCTCTCCCTACCTCTCTATCTCTCTCTCTCTCTCTCTCTCTCTCCCCCTCTTTCTCTCTCCTTCTCTCTATCTCTCTCTCTCTCTCTTTCCCTCCTTCCCTCTCACCTATGTCCCTTGCATTGCTGGGGAGAACACGGTGTCTGGTAACGAGTGGTGACCCGTTGCAACAGTCACCGTTGCAACAACGGTGCAACAGTCACTTGTTATTATATAACAAGTGACTGTTGCACCGTGTAAGTTTATTGCTTCTATTTGGACAATAAATTTAACGCTCACCTACGCCAAATTACTACATTTCATGTAATCATTTTATTATTCAAAACCAAGCTTGCTTGTATTATATTTGAAATAATAATTATAATCTGGAATTTGATGTTTCCATTTTATACGGTTAATTAAATATCGTTTTCATTTTGAATGTGAATTAAAAATATTCGAAGAAAATATCTCCCGTTCTCAATAAATGTGGCTATGCTTAATTTATATTGCTGAAATTATTGAGACAACTGAGCTGCTCACGCTATAAACTTCAGTTAATGTATTTGGTACAGTAATTTTCAAGTGTCTGCTCTAGTATTAAATTTCCTTATAAATATCCTTATAAAATTACTAAATTTAAAACTTCAAATAAGTTCAGTCACCTTAAGTTATGCTACAAAATAGCACTCAAGCATAATATTTCAAATATCCATCGTATTTTTCCAACTGCATTTCAGTTTGGGTAAATTGTAACAAAAATATCCATTTTTCCTTGAGGTCAAATTTCCTTATTAAATGAATAAAGCCATATTAAAGCCATATTAATGCAATCATCCTCAATTACACTTAAAAATAGCACTTAAGGATAATATTTAAAATATCCATCGTATTTTTCAAACCCCCTCAGAGTAATATGGATAAAATGCAAAAAATATCTAAATTATTCCCTTATGTTCAATTTACCTCATAAAATTTATAAATTTAAAACTTCAAAAATGTGCAATCACCCTTAACTACCCTTAAACCAATTACGCTCTTGTATAAACCCCATCCCTCTTACACAAGGAGGGAGTAGTAGTAGTACAAAGGAGTACAAAGTACAAAGTACAAAGGTAGTACAAAGGAGCCACATTAGTCCAGGTGTGGAAGCGTCTTCCGTGGTCTTACAGTCCGCAGGTCCAGCCCATCATTTTTTTCCAAGGCGTTATATGACAAAGAGTGCTGGGAAGATGGGTCACCACGAGCGTATCTCCTGTAACTACACCTAGGTAATTACAAACCACATCATTCTCCCTCAAACAGCATCTTTCTCACACCGACCTCATCCTCCTTACACAAATTATCCATGTGGCTCTATATGTTAATTGTGTAATAACTTGTTCACTGGAATAAGACCTCCAGAAATGGCCTGATAAACCTCTCATGAGGAAGAACTGGAAGACCTCATGGACTTATTTTTTTATTTTGTGGCTGCCTATGTGTATTCAGCTACTTGTGCTTGTTGGATTGAGCTGTTAGCTCTCGACCTCCACTTTTCCTATCCCCAGTTGTTTAACTCGCAAATACCCACTTTACTGCTAGGTGAATACAGGAGTAAGGCGAACAGAAACGTTGGCCAAACGTTCAAGCGATCAACACATTTAACCTCATCAACACGACAAAAACAGGCACGACAGAACCACCTCTGACGTCTCCTGCCTTGTCGCGCAATACAACAGTTGATAAACTCGAACACCCCCGAAAAAAATATAATTCAACCTTTTATGTTGCATTGATTCATTTCGTCTCGTCTTGTAAGATCTATGAATGGAAATCCAAGAATCTTTCCTCTCATATATTTAGCCAACTTATCTAATATACCTCAGTCACTTGTACCAGTTGTTTTAATCTCTTAATGCTCACATTTATAACATTCCACGATCGGGATTTAATAAAAAAATATAAACAATAATAAATAAAACTGCAGAAACTCACTAGCCCTCACTCTCATTCTAGTGAGAGTGAGGGCTAGTGAGTGTGAGAGGCTATAGTGAGTGTGAGGGACTAGTGTGTGAGAGGTAGGGAGTGGGAGAGGTAATAGTGAGAGAGCTATAGTGAGAGGGGTGGTGGCTAATGGAGAGGTTAGACAGCTAGGACTGTTGTCCACAGGAAACATTCACAGCTGCAAATCACAGCATGTTGTTGTTTACATAATGCTGAGAGGCGAAGCTGTGAAGGGTTCATGTGGACACTTTCCTGTGTATTGCTGATCTGATCGTATTGTTGGAGGTCAGAGTCACCACAAGTACCTTCCTATCCCTCCCCCACTCTTACCTTCCTATCCCTCCCCAACTCTTAACTCCCTATCCCTCCCTCATCTCTAACTACATCCCAAGTCCTCTGCAATGCAGGAAATAACGTCCCTTTTTTTATTCTTCAGGATCTGAAACCAAATTTACTCTGAAACTTGTTCTGAATACTGAAAGGACGAGACAGTTAAAAGGATCACTTACTACTTATTTCTATTATCTGTCTGTCTGTCTGTCTGTCTGTCTGTCTGTCTGTCTGTCTGTCTGTCTGTGTCTGTCTGTCTGTCTGTCTGTCTGTCTGTCTGTCTGTCTGTCTGTCTGTCTGTCTCTCTCTCTCTCTCTCTCTCTCTCTCTCTCTCTCTCTCTCTCTCTCTCTCTCTCTCTCTCTCTCTCTCTCTCTCTCTCTCTCTCTCTCTCTCTCTCTCTCTCTCTCTCTCTCTCTCTCTCTCTTTCTCTCTCTCTCTCTCTCTCTCTCTCTCTCTCTCTCTCACACACACAACACAACGGGTAATCCAGCTTAGACTGAAACAAAAGATACTTTCTCACCAGCAGCTAACCAAAGTAAGCTGGACGCCTCAGGGAGTGGTAGTCTGTTTCATCCTCATTACAATCTATACTCATGACCTAGAAACTAGGCAATTGCATCATGTAGTTCGCTCATTAGCTGGGTCTAGGGCTCTCCACCCTTCCTGCCTCGAGTTATCCAGCCTGTTTCAGATTCAGATTCAGATGTTTATTCAGGTAAGGTATATACATACAAGTGATGTTACATTAATGGATTGATATATAGATAGAGCTAGTACATACAATGCCTAAAGCCACTATTACGCAATGCGTTTCGGGCAAGAAAAACATTAATATCTAGAACTTAATACTAATTGAGCATAAAGAATAAAAAGTGTTGAGAAAAAATACAAATAAAGATAAAAAAAGGGGGAACATGACTGAAAAAGCAGCACAAATACAATAGGTTGACAAACAGTGTTGATTAAAAAAAAAAGAAAATAACAGACATGGGTTGACAATAGAGGAGTGAGGTAGATTACAGGGAATTTATTAGGTAGTGTTTAGTTTTTATCTTAAACTGGTTGAGAGAGGTACAGTCTTTAACATGGTTGGGAAGGTCATTCCACATTCTGGGCCCCTTGATTTGCAGAGCATTTCTAGTTAGATTAAGACGTACTCTAGGAATATCAAAACTGTATTTATTTCTGGTGTGGTGCTCATGGGTTCTGTTACAACCTTCTATGAAGCTTTTAAGATCAGGATTGGCATTATAGTTTAGCGTTTTATATATGTATAATACACATGAGAGAATGTACAGTGACTTAATATCTAACATATTCAGAGATTTGAGTAGGGGTACCGAGTGATGTCTGGGGCCAGAGTTGGATATTGTTCTAATAGCAGCTTTGTGTTGGGTAATTAGAGGACGTAAGTGATTTTGGGTAGTAGAACCCCAAGCACAAATACCATAGTTGAGATAAGGATAGATAAGGGAGTAATAGAGAGTCACCAGGGCAGGGCGTGGTACATAATATCTGATCTTAGAAAGAATGCCCACAGTTTTTGAAACTTTTTTTGATATATTTAGAATGTGTCCCTGGAAATTCAGCTTGTGGTCAATGAGAATGCCAAGGAATTTGCCATCTAATTTGTTACAAATTTGGGTATTGTTTATTTTGAGATTTATATGACTAGAGGATTTATTGCCAAACAGAATATAGAAAGTTTTGTCAATGTTAAGGGTGAGTTTGTTGGCAGTTAGCCAAAGATGGACTTTATTTAGCTCAGTATTTACTGTGGCATTTAGAGCAAGAGGGTCAGGACTGGAGTAAATGAAGGTTGTGTCGTCAGCAAATAGAATTGGTTTGAGGTGTTGGGAGGCATTTGGAAGGTCATTAATGTAGATGAGAAAGAGGAGAGGGCCAAGTATGCTGCCCTGCCATACCTCGAGTTTCATCCATACCTCGAGTTATCCAGCCTGTCCCATTCGTGTCTCGAATTATCCAACTTGTCCCATCCTTACCATGCCATGATGGCTCAGATTATTCTGTCTTTGTGGTCTGCATCTGACATCACGTGAAGGTGGTAATATTTGTTATTTTAACATATACCTTTTTTAGGAGGAGGGGGTCATTTTGTATACGCCTCTCCCCACCCCTTCCCAAATTCTTTTGGTTAAAGCAACACCTACAATTGAATTCCACGTGAAGTTAAATCTCCCCCGAGGACCTGGAAGAGTGAGGTGAGGTTCTGGAAATCCACACTCCAACTTGTAAAACTTCCAGGTAACTTCCAGGTAATGGCTTCCGCTGGAATCCAGACATGATAATTGAAGCTAGAGTCGGATAGGAATCGTGCTAATTATAGCGGGATATTTTTCTCTCTCTCTCCCTCCTATCCCCCCGTCACCCTCTCTCCTATCCCCCTCATTTCAAATTTTGGTCCAACTCAGGTTTTCTGGGGATATAACTCTGGGTTAAGTCCGACGATTCCATTAAACTTAGGGATTAAGTTCGTGATTGTTTGTAGCGGTGTGTAGGAGAGAGAAGCCGCGGGCGATGGCAGGAGTCTGGTACTGGTGGGTCGAGGCGTGGGTCGGCCTAGTACCTGGTTTGGGGGCCGGCCAGGTACCTTGAGACTTTGAGGGGGCCGGCCAGGTACCTTGAGACTTTGAGGGGGCCGGCCAGGTACCTTGAGACTTTGAAGGGGTCGGCCAGGTACCTTGAGATTTTGAGGGGGCCGGCCAGGTACCTTGGGACTTTGAAGGGGCCGCCAGGTACCTTGGGACATTGACAGGGCCGGCCAGGTACCTTGGGACATTGAAGGGGCCGGCCAGGTACCTTGAGACATTGAGGGGGGCCGGCCAGGTACGTTGGGACATTGTTGGGGGGGGGGGCCGGCGAGGTACCTTGGGATGTTGAAGGGGCCAGACAGGTACCTATATATATATATATATATATATATATATATATATATATATATATATATATATATATATACATATATATATGTATGTATGTATGTATGTATGTATGTATGTATGTATGTATGTATGTATGTATGTATGTATGTATGTATGTATGTATGTATGTATGTGGGTGTTCACACACTATTGCAAGAGACAGAACAACAAAAGTGTCACGTCCAGGTTGGGCATGACGGGTTGCCCACACTGTCTGTGGTCAATATAACAGGCGGGTATTACAACGACTGTCACACTGCGCGCTATTTGGGACTCGGGTAATGGAACAATGCCGCCGCTGTTTGAAATCTCCATTACTGCAGTTTATAGAAATGGGAGGGTGGTGTGTGGCGAGGCTGGGGGAATGTCTCCTGCTGCTGCTGCTGCTTCTGCTGCTGCTTCTGCTGCTGCTGCTGCTGCTGCTTTAGGTATCTTATTTTTCTTCGGTATTGATGTCTCAAACTACTTCTGTAACTACTTTCATTGCTGCTCCCAACTGTTTTTTATTGCTGCTGCTGCTGTTCTTGCCTGGTATTGCTAATGGTACGGTTACTGCCTTTTAATGCCGATGCTACTCTTTGTTGCATTTTATTGTTGATGTTGAAACTGTCTGTTGGTGGTGGTGCAGCTGTTGCCGTTCCGACTACTCGGTCGAGCTACATTATATTGTGAATCGTTTTCTGATTGGTTGAGCTCTTGGTGGTTAACCAATTGCATACCACTAAATATTACCGGATTTTCATTGGCCAAATCCGGTCACAAACTACCGTAATGGACGTAACCTGACTATGTAATCAGTCTATATTTTTTTGTTTGCGGTGAGGGGGAGGGGGGAAAGCGCCAAGCCATTACGACTATATAGCACTTGGAAGGGGGTCAGGATAAGGATTTGGGATGGGACGGGGGGGGGGAATGGTGACGGAATGAGGGGTTGGTAGACTGATAGAGGAATAGATGTAAGAATGCATATTTTCAATATATGGAGCAGATCAAGAGGAGGCTGACTAGCATGAACGATGAAACACATATATACTTTACACACATTTTTTATAGTCTGTCTTTGGTCTTTTAACTACTAAAGTGTTAAGTGTTCTCCAGGTTTAGCACTTGAGTGTGTTACATTGCTAATGTTTTCCGATCCGTGTGAGGCAGCCAGTTGGTTTCACTTCTTAAGTGGGCATTACAAGTGAGACATTGGAACGAGCTTATCGGTTGTTCATTGTAAGGCTCTCACACTTGTATTTCAAGGGACCTTTCAAGAGTTTCTTTAGTCTAAATATCCCTGTTGAGCTTTCAAGTCTAACTATCGTATTTAAAAATCTGAATCAAGCTTTTCAGCGGACCTTTCTGATAATAAGAATCTATTAGAATTTTCCAGAAACTAAATATTCGAATATTTTGTTCATTTTGTCGGTATTTTAGTTCAAGACTTTCACCCAACATTTTAGAGCGAGCAGATAGATTATTTATTAAGAATTTCCGGTCAGGCGATGAGTCACAATAACGTGGCTGAAGTATGTTGACCAGACCACACACTAGAAAGTGAAGGGACGACGACGTTTCGGTCCGTCCTGGACCATTCTCAAGTTAAAAGCGACTTGAGAATAGTCCAGGACGGACCGAAACGTCGTCGTCCCTTCACCTTCTAGTTTATGGTCTAGTCAACAATTTCCAGTCAGGTATTATTGCCTGAAACATGTGTCAGAAATAGGTGTAGAAACTTACACTATCTATCACATCAACTAGAGCCGTCCGTCTCCCTCTGCCTGGCGCTCCAGCAGATCTTCAAGGTAAATCGACCCTCTCTTTCATCATCATTTTTTTCCTTGACAAACCATTCAGTTTTGATCCAGCTTTACTCTACATCCAAACTTTAAAACGCTTCTTTCGAACCTTCCATTGTACCTCCCCACAGGACCTTCTGACCCAAAGCTTTACAGCTAAACTTTTCCAGCCAAATCTTGCCCCGAGTCCGCAGCCCTGGAATGCGTCCAGTCATCTTCCACTACGCTCGGCGGAGTATTAATAAACCTGGCAAAATGTTGCAGAACGGCTCAACTTTTGCCGCAGCTGCAGAATAATGGCTCGAGGAAGCAGTGGGTGGAAGGTAGCAGCGTGGCGGAATGAGAGGTTGAGAGACGGACGGAGGAACAGATGCAAGCATGAGGCTGTCAGGTATGAAGGGAGACGTATGAGACTGGGGGATAATGTAGAGGAAAGAGGAGGAGGAGGGAGAAACGTGGGAATATGGCGAGGTTAGAAGCGAATGAGGAGAAGAAAGGTGAGAAGACAAGGAGCGAAGAATGGGAAGACAAATGTGGCTGAACAATGAGAGACATTTGCGAATATAAGAGGAAAGCTCGATGATGAGGATGAGCTCGATTGTGGTAGGCCTATGAGCAGGGGTAAAACAGCATCAGTAGGCATGATAACATCAGGAAGCATGATAGCACCAGGGACCCCTTTGTGGCCTGGAGTCCCTGGACTGGGAAGCTAAATGAATTTGTATTAAGAGATCATTTTAAATGATCACCCAGAATTCCGCTCAAAAATAATGCTCAAGAGTCATAATTCCAATATTCATCGTATTTGGAAAATGCAGGAGGGGAGGGGGGGATATGGGCAAAATCTGACCAGTTCCTATTTTCACTAATTTGCATATTTTCGGTATAAAAAGTTGCAATATAAAACTCCAAATATGTGCAATCATAATTAATTCCGCTCAAAAATAACGTCCTTAAATCAGATTTCCAATATTTCCAATATTCTGAAAACTATAGGACAATTAGGGCAAAATCTCACCCCATCGCCGTTTGCCCTGATTTGCCAACCTGTCCTTGGTGTACCATAGTACTTATGTCACATATTGCTCATAGTTCCTATGCTGCTAATGTTCCCAGTTTGCCTGTGCTAGATTTGCAGTCATTAGCGATCACCAGGCACCAACCCTTCCTCACGTTCCATAGTACCCGTTCCATCGCCGTGGACACCAGAATAGTCTGCTTGCTCAAATTCGAACGATAATTGTAATTTTACCTAATATCGGATGGGTATTGGGTAATATATGTGAAGAAAAAATTAATTAATAATTACCAAAGCAATCAATTTATTATACAGTTCGTGCGTCATGGTGGTGGTCAGTAATTCGGCCTTGTGGAATACAGATTGATGATTGATAAAGATTAAGCCACCCAAGAGGTGGCACGGGCATGAATAGCCCGTAAGTGTGGAATACAGAAGACGGCACGGAGACCTTGTGGGACTGAGCACAGAGTACTCCAAATTTAGCTAAATCATTTGCTTGTAATTGATTACCATCTCTGACTGCCTCTGAGCAGCCTGAGGGCAGCAATATTCCCAGAAAATAAAGAAAATCAAGTATACTTGAGGCAAAGTTAAATAATGAATAATAATAGTTATTATTATTAAAATTGTTCATTATGATTTCTAGTTCACCAATGGTATACATAGCTACCAACTGTGGCTCCTTATTTTAGTATTTTGGATGATTTTAAGGCTTAATATAATAATTAAGATTGTAGTGAAGTTGTCAGCGAAGTTAATAGCTGTTGACGGACGAATGCTCTTTTAACTAAAATAGTTAACGTTATAATAAATACTACTTAATTGCCGATTCTATTGCAAATGTTGCTCTATTGTACCTGTTGTTCTGTTGCAATATTTACAATAGAATGTTGGATTTGGTCTGTTAATTAGATTTTGAAATTAACAACTTCAAACATTCAAGCTGGGGATCATTATTGGTTCATTAGAGACACGTTCGTATTTGAGGAAGTGAAGGAGTGGCTGTTGGCCATTGTTAATTGATACTTCAGACTCGCAAAATGTTAACCAATGGGGGTGAGTGTTAAGGTGAATGTCAGCCAATCAGCAGCCGGGTTTGGTTGGCTGCTGGTTATAAAAGGGACGATCAGACAAAAAACACTTCAGTGTGGTTTTATCTCACTTTTGGTATCCAGTTCCAGGTTCGTCTCTTGGAGTTTAGCTGTATGTGGAGAATACCCCCCCTCCCTCCCTCCCTCCCTCCCTTTGCTGCAGCCCCCCCCCTTCCTTTCTTTGTTGCAGCCCCCATCCCCTCCCCCTCCCTCCCTCCCTTTTTATGCGGGGAAGACCCATTATTTCGGGTATACCTTTACGAATCGAAGGTTAGGTTAAGTGCACATAATGCTGCGTGGCACTATAGCAGACACAAACTGGCCAGTGACGCTCCTCTACCCACCTTGTATCATGCTAGAGGCTAGCCCTTAACGTCTGGCTTCACCCTTAAGAATTCCGTTAATATATATATTGACTTTCGTAAGTGTACAATGGGGTTACCAGTTAAAACTACATTCAAAACTAAATTTGAACCGTTTTAATAACATGACTACTTAAATTCAGGCTAGAGATTTAATTCTAATAATGGGTAACTAGTAATTTTCTATAAACCCTGAATTAGGATATGTTAATCTTTAGTATGCCTGTCCCTTTTTTTTTTAATCGACGCTAATTATATAACGTCTTGTCAGATATTAATCGTAAAATTGCCTTAGAGTCGCACTAGTCGATTTCTCAAGATTTAAATATATGGAAAAAATATTAATTAATAATTACCAAAGCAATCCACTTGTTATACAGTTCGTGCATTCTGGGAATGGTCAGTAATTCGTCCTTGTGGAATCCAAATGAGTGATTTGGGATGGGTTTCATCCCCCCCCCCCTCTCGTTGACCCCAGAAGGCCTAAGGTTACCTGTCCCTCTCACTTAACCTCCCCCCCCCCTCCCCTCACACGCACGCGCACGAGATTAACTTAAAATATAAGATTTCCAAATGTTACTACCTAGACAATCCATTTTACAAAATTGTATAAACCTTACACTTAATTTGTCAATCTGTTTCATAAATTGATAACATTGTTAATTATTAATCATTAATTTTCTCAAATATTTGCACACTAATATTAGCTACTACAGTCTCCTTTGTTACAATGTTCCAGCACTGTTAATGACCTCCCAAGCTTATGTATAGTTGCATCTCCAGTCCATACTTGGCTGTTCCTATTTATATTCAGGGTAATGGACCCCAACAACTATCATATGGGTGGTTAGTGGACCTCATTAACAGTGTAACTAGTTGTTCCCTATATCCAGCCTGTGGGCGGATATAGGGGACATAGGATATAGGTTGCTAGTGTCTAACGAAAGCTAAATGAACTGCATTTACGTAACGTTAAAAGAAAAAATTACAATATTAACTATTTTAAACCTGGCATTCCTAACGTAAACTTACTCTCGTCCTCAAGTCTGGCTAACTATACACAGACAAGAGAAGGCAACAAGGACGGTCTCTGTACTGATCATCTACAATGCCGGAATAAAGCGATGCATTATAAATAAAGCCGGAAATTAATTGTATCGAATATACATTGTTGGATCATCTGTCAATGGCAGGGCTGGTGCAGCATACTGAAATTGGGAATAAAGCCTTTCAATGCTAAAAGGAAGAAAAGGCTCTTATTGAGAACTGCCTCTAAAATGCAAGCATATCTACCATTGTTATGGCATTAAGATTCCTAGATTCCCCCCCCCTATCCCCCCCATTTTGCACCCGTAAAATATCGTAAGATTTTAAGAGGTGACAATGTTAATATTCTCGTTTGAGAAGCTGTTCTCTTGTGGTAAAGTCCCAGCTGTGTCTGGGTGAAAGTGACAGGATGAACAGCCCAGTGGGTTTTCTTCCTATTGGGGAGTGTTGTACATGCTGTTATGGCGGTATGTCCATTCACAGGATAATAAATTTGCCCCTCGGGGCAAATCTTAAATTTAAGATGTCAGGCACCACTTGTTTGGTAGTTTTTTAATATACAAAGGTACATTAGATTTGAGAGTACATAGATGTACTACATTTGAGATGTTTTTACATTCTTGTAAAGCCACTAACACCAGCATTTTGGGCAGGTCCTTAATCTTACCGATAAAAATGAAGTAGGTAATTTAAAGCAAAATCTGAAAAATGAATGGGTTCATTGTAAACATTTTAGATTTAATAGGTACATTAAAGTAAAATTTGAGGGTTATCAACTGGTATATTGTAGCATAATTTGAGGATTAATTAAAGGTATAATGTAGTAAAATGTGCTTTCAATATAACAACCATATGATAGCAAAGATTACAATGGTGAAGGCGTATGGCTTAGGTACATATATTGAAATTGGGTAGCATAAGATAGCGAGTTCTGATCCAAGAACTCGCTTTCCGATACCTCGTACCGATTCTTGACTTTAACTTAGTTTCAATACTAAATTGCTACTTCAAGCACTGGAATTTTATCCTACCTTAGTTAAACGTGATTTGTACTGCTGGGCACAAAGTTCTCGCGGCCTGGTCTCTTGACTAGGCCGTTTGATGATGCTGCTATCCTGAACCCCACAACACGGATGATCGGGTATAGTTTGGTGTTCATAGATCCCAGAATATAGTTCCAAAGTAGACTGACTTGCCCTTCTCCATACAACACCTTCCTCACATCTTGCATTTAGTAATGCCACTATAACTTTACATTTATTATGGATGGTAAGCACTCTTGTTCTCTCCCGGTTTGGTGCCTTCTTTTGATAATTGCTTACTTACTTACTCTTGTTCTCTCTAAAGCAAGACTTGACAGTACGAAGTGTCTACTCCCTCGGGAGGACAGCCCTACTATAGTGTTAACCTACTCTTATAAACTTTCAAAAAGAGCAATGAAACCACTCATTAGCTTCACAAGAAGGCAACCTAAGAGGTTGCACTGGTCTGCAGAGGCTGTTTTCAGTTATACTGTGATGACATTGAACTGGCCTGGTTAAATACTTGGTTGTGGGAAGGTGCACGAGTGTTCAACAGGACCTATTCTATGGGTACCTAGATCACCCCTCAGGATTGTATACCCACCTAGTTGTGCTTGAAGAGGTTTAGGCTTCTTGGTCCCACCTGTCGATCAACTGGTGTAAAGATTGTTGAGCCTACTGGGCTCTCATACTTACATTTCAAACTGTTGTCTTCTGCTTCTACATTACTGCCTAAGGCATTCCTGTTAACCGACGCTGAAATCTTAAATATCTGTGGCTCGCCGAACCATTTGGGGTGGACAGAGCGACAGTCACTTTTCATGCAGGTTGACGTTCAGTCTCAAAGTGGTTAGGCATCATTCTTCCCCCCCCCCAATCCTTGCCCTGAGCCCTTCCAAGTGCTATATAGTTGTAATGGTTTTGCGCTTTACCTGGATGATTCCCTCATCCAGGTGCAGTGTTCTCTTCCCGGCTTGGTGCCTTTTGATAATTACTTGCCCCTTCTGGTGGACGGATTAGGCCTGGTAAATTTATATATGCAAGTCAGGATTACCGAGTAGGCCACCATTTCGGTGCTGGTTTCCTGTCCACATCGAGGCAACTTTAGTATTTATATGAAATTGAATTTAAAATGACCAAGCAAATCCAAAATTAAGTGGCAGATATGCTTATGTCCTGTAGAACGACTCCGGGACATAAGAAACAACGACCCAACGGGCAGCATGGTGGAGACACAACCGATGAGTGTCACCCTGAGACAAGGGGGGACAGATCAACCGTCAAACTCGCAATACACGAGGGGGAACTCGGGACACATCCATAGGACCACGGAGCTCCCTTGGGGTTTTCCAGGGCCCGTATCCTTGGTTGCACACTAAGGGAAGCCCAGGCAAGGTACTGCGAACCGGTGCCCAAATCTACCAAACAAGCTTCTAAAAGCTGGACCCCCAGGACGTGTCCACTCACGGGGGCCAAGTGGGGAGGACCACCAACAGAAAATATCTAAAGAAAAACACCTAGAACAGTGAAGGGGGGACCATAAAGGCAGACCCCTCCCACCAGGCAAAAACAAAAGAAAAAACCCGCAAGAGGACAACGTACCCAGGCGGAACAGAGCCGGCCGCTGTTATTGGTGAAAACTAGCTGTGCAGCACCCCACGCCCTTACCAGGGACAAACTACCACCTACCCAGAGACAAACAAGGGCAACAAAACCCAAGTCAACTCCAAGGGCAGCCCAGTACCGAGCAGTAAAGGACACAGTGGAGGTAGAACCCAAGGTGACTTGGGGAAGGTGGCCACAAGTCCCAAGAGCAGTACTTACAGGGCACCTAGGGAAGAGAGCCCTAGGCGCATGCAGCTCGAGTGCCGTGGATCTCACTCTTGGTTCCCACCCCACCGGTAGAGACAGTCCACACCACATGGCACAGAACTGAGACAGTCAATGGGATGAATGACGAGGCTCCCCCAGAAAATAAAATTAATATTAATACATCATTTCAGACCTTGGCTGTGAACCTGGGGACCCCACAAAAAAGTGTTCCCAATTGAGCTCCACAGCTACTAAGGCCAGCCAGGATATGGTGCATAATGTTTGTAAGCGTAGAAAAATATAAGCAAACTACTCCACGATACTTTTTCCATAAAGGATTTATAGAAACAGGTAAGTGACGTTAAGCACAACTGTTGTAAATTAGACTATAAATTTTCAGTGGACAAAATAATGTATAATTTAATCCTGAAATGTAATCCTAATCCACTTCCTAGTGAGAATGAAAAATATCATATGTAATTTAAAAACTTTATTAGCTTACTATGAAAATTGTTGCATGAATAAATAAAGTGTATCTATTCTCTAGACACAGCATGTCAACAAACCAACCAGTGGTATTTTATTTCAATTAGATATTGGATGAATACACAATAGACCAATAAGCTTCTTGATTTGTACAGTGATTAATAGTTTCATAAAAATTAACACAATATGAATCCATAATTTAATTTCTATAAAGCTTTTCATTAAATGACAGAATAGTCTTCATATGGCATTAATATAAAAAGTTATTCGAACAGAACACCTGCAATTCGATTAAAAAAAATTTAAATACTGTATACTGTATCTCCAGTACTGTACTAATTATTTTTTCACCCCTATGTCAGATGTACAGACATAGGGGTCACCAGATGGTTTGTTTTTTAATATTTTTTCACCTGGTCACAATCAAGTTATGATATTGATAAACATTCTTACAATAATGTATAATAATTAACATTCCTGCCACTAGCTGATAGGACATGCTTAAATTATCCACTGATAAGCTGTATAATATATTTCAGTTCAATATGTCATCCACGTTGGATTCTGAGTTGTGAACTGCGATTTCCATTATTTTTTAGATACTTTTGCAAATGAAATTGAACACATTACATAAAATCATAAAAAAAAAAAAAAAATAGGGCAAGTAATACCAATGAGATCGTAACATTAAGACTTTTTAAGAATAATCCAGAACTAAAATCAGGGCCCAAGGTATTCCAGACCCTTATGCTACAACTAAAAATTATCCTAATATTGTATACAAAAACAGTAAATGTAATGAAATGCCTCTTTCTGATTGGGCCTCAGTGGCTCTCTGATGCTAGTATGAGATAAAGCCTATTAAATTTTAAAATCTAGCTGGAAAAGATTGAGGCAAATGGGGGAGCCTTTGACAAGCTACTGGCTTCCTGTCCTCGTCGAGGCCACTAAGGTGTTAAGTGGCCTCGGTAATTCAGCCAAATGCACCTCCAGTCTCAACATCACCTGGAGGAACAGTTGAACTGGAGGGAAGAGGTAAAAGAACCTCCAATTTTACCAATCTAACTGAAAAACATCCACTATAAGAGCCTTGTGGTTGGGGAATGGAGCTACAGTACATAACAAGGAAGTGGCCAGTTTCAAGCCAGGAGTGGCCCGAGTGACCTTGGGGTGACCGAATGTCTTGCGGAGCTACCAAAAGAATGTGTCATCAACAGTCTACTCTATAGAAATGGGATGGAAATAAGAGACCCTGAGAATCCAGAACCTGAACTACTTGCAGAGTCTAATGCCAAAGAGGAAAAGACAGTAAGACTATGATTCAGACAATGAACCACTAGAGATCAGTTGGAATGGAGCCAGAGAATAGAGCCTGAAGGAAGACAAACTCTCCACAAGCCTTGCCACACCTCTGCAAATTCATGCACCCTACTGTGTGCCCAATGGAGAGGACCCAACCAACAACCTTGGGAGGCCTTGTGGGCACTGGTTACAACACCCCAGCCCAGGGCCGAGGCATCTGTGAACACATTGAGTGACAGGATAAGTAGGCACCAGAGAACTGAATCTTGAAAGCCGGAAGAGGAAGTTGGCAAAAGTCAAATAGAGCTTGAATCCGGTTTACCTGGCGGTGCCAAAAAAGAGCAGAACTGGAAGAACCAGAACTGGGCCAAACCCTGCCCAAGGAAAAACACCACGTAGGCAAAGTTGACTTGACCACCCATGAAGTAACCTGGGGAAGTCAGTCTAACATCAGAGATAACACTGCAAGTGGAACAGTCACAGGCAGAAGGGAAAAGAAAGCCAACTGGGACTCGTGTGCATTGAGTTTTCTTCAGAGAGCGACTGTTTGGCCCCTTCAAAAAAGTAATGATGATTTTTTTTTAGATCTGATTACTTATATCAGAGTACAGTACTGCACTGTGTTGAAACTACAGATAAAACTATGGTATTGAAAACTCTTAAGTTTAAAATGCTTTCACATGGTCCCTGAAGTAGTATAAAACATGTCCAACTTATGATAGCAATTTATATGGCTGCTTGGAGTCAAATATGCCACAATGTTATATTAAAAACAACTTCAATGTAATATATTAAGAGGCAAAACCAGATTGTTATTCTATAGAAATTAAACAAAAATTTCTTGACTAAAATAATTATAATTAATTATAATTAATAATTAAACACTTATAATTAAACATTTAAAAGGCATTTTAAATAGCAATAAAATACAAGGAACAATCCTATAATTTAACCAAGTTACTTCCCAAAACTTCCAGTTATCTAATGTGTGGTACCTAAAGAATGGACATGTTTGTATCTTGTTTATTTATATATACAGATGACCACATGCTTTCCGGATGCCTCTCATCTGGATGTGCTTGTTATTCGTTTTGGGTTTGTCCGAATAAAAATGTGCGACAAGCTGGTGAGGAGAGGGGAGCAGGCCTGAATAAAAGTGTGTGATAAAGTGAAGTGCAGGCATGGTACAAAAATGTCAGCATCGGGGGTGCCTCATTAGGCTAGATGGACTGTTAGGGTAGAAGAACTGGGAGTCTAGATAAACTGTTAGGCTCAACAGGCTGCACAGATTCTGTGCCACAAACTGCCAAATTGGAGAGACAACACTGAACAGATTGATGACGATCACACATCTTCCTGTTGTTCTTCTCCCTCCCCTCAGCCCCTTCCCTTCCCAAACTCACCCAGTACAAGTGTTAATATTGGCTGTAGGATAATGTAACATCATATATTGCCTTAAATTTTGTCAAATCCTTTTGAGTGACAACTGCACCACCTTCGACCCTCCCAGCCCATAATCAACACCTACCCAGCGACACCACTTCCCCAACCAATAAACAGGCACCCACATGTGAATGCCAATACCCATATACTCACACCGAAAAATGCACCCGCACCCACAGTCAGTCCCAACATCCACTCCAGATACCCATAGACACTTTCAACACCCCCACACTGATGCTAACACTGACTTCCAGAATGTCTCATATTAGTACAACGTAAAATACTTGAGAATTTCATAAATGTTGAAAAATCAACAAAATTGTTGATTTTTCCTTTAAATTTTCAGGATGACTTGCCGTGTATCTGGCTGCACCAGTTATTCATTCAGTCTCGGTCCTGAGGCATCCGGAAATCATGTGGTCGTGTGTGTTTACGTATATATATAATATATTTTTTGGTGTGTGTTTCCTAAATTTTCTATCAGTAGTCTGACACAACTATTTGTTGCCTGACCACATTTCATATATTCACTACTCAAAACACTTAAAAACAAGAATAAATGATACTGCAGTATCAACCATAAACGACTATGGAAATTTTTCTGTTTTGAACTGTTCCATATCACGTACAGACAATGCAGTCTGTGATAACATTATTTCACAAGTCTCGAGATAGTCACACAGAGGTCTCTCGGAAACCTCACACTGGACTGAAACACTCGTACATTGTCCCAAGCCTACCTTTTATCATAAAATTGTTGGAACATTCATCCTATTTTGTCTTAATCATTACAAACTCCTCCTTCAGAAAGACGTTCTCTATATTGTGGTTCTAAAAACTTTTTTACATTTGTCCATACCACGGAACAATAAAACCAATTTAAATACATAAATGTTTAGATTGTCTTATCATATTCTTCCAAAATATTTGATAATTAGGTGACTAAACTAAACTGTGCTATTTACCTTCACTACATATGTTATATAAATAAATCTGTAATAAATACTCATCTAGTAGTTAGCAACTTCACATTCAATCAACTGAATATATCTGTACAGTATTAAGAAAATATATGACAATAATTTACTAGAGATTATGCAGTGAAGAAATAAATATTATATACATTTATATTCTGTATAAACAAAATGAGTCCAACCTATGATATGCTACACTATATATTCAGATTTATGCCTGCCATTAACCTTGATATCTTGTCATTATTTCTCAAAATGTTTGATTTGATGGCAGACAATTTATCTCGTTGGTCTTGAACTGCTGTATCGAGTTCAAGTAGTTGAGATCTCAAAGGTTCCAGGTCATGTTCTGTCAAGCTAAAATAAAAATAACAAAATAAATAGAAAAATAATAATAATATTATAGCATTAAGAAGACACTGAGTGCAGTTGAAAATTTCCATTCTAAGTTGGTCATTTCCTTTGGAAATGTCCAGCCCTTCCCAGGACATAGTAAAAATCCAGCCTGGCCAGTGCAATTTTCCTCAGTGCAGGAACAATCTCTTCAAGAAGCCCTTGCAGAGTTATGAGTGGGAGAAAGGGAAACACTGGAGATTTTTTAATTACAAATATCTCTAAACGGTTTAGTTCTCTACATTTAAAATACTGTATATCTTCCAAGGAATATATTATACTGTACTCGGATTCAAAGAGACTGCTTAAACTGCTAATGGGCCACAATCCCACTACTCAAATATGCCACCAGATATTACTACACCCATTATCAACAGAAGGAGCCTTGAGAGCCACTTCATCTACATCCTTTCTTGGACTCAAAAAAACACAAGATAAGTTGGGACAAATAAAGGGACAGCATTGGAGCAACCAAGTGACTTGCTTAGAAAAAAACTTTTCATCTGCATTCAGTGTCTTATTTTGAAGCTTAAACCACTCAATATATTAGGAAAGAATTCGTAAGGCAAATATGACCTACAGGCAAAACAGAATGGTGCACAGTACTGTATGCCCTGTACACAAATGCTAAACGAATGCCAAAGCAGAGACTGCAACCATGAGCGTTCAGAAGGGACACAGTTTTACTACGGTCTAGGTGTGGTACCAAAGCTGGGAAAGGTGCAATACAAGAGTTATATTCTAAAGGTCAAGAGTAATAAAGAGCATATACAGAATGTGACACCCAAATGAGGAAGCATCTGAGAATCAAGTCTAGCCAGAAACTGGCTTGGTGACAGCATGGACAGCTGCACCCTGAGTAAGGCAAACCACAAAAAGCTGAACAAGCTACTTGTTCCCTACAATGAAACACCAGAGCAAAAGACTGCACACATAAAGACAACCTACAGCCAACAACTGCATCCAAATAGTCTGAAATACTACCCTAGAGTGGCAAATGAAATCCAACTCAAGCTCCAGAAGAGAAGCAGGGTAGCAACTGCAATTTCAAGGCAAATGAATCAAAATGAAGGAGATGAGTCACAATAACGTGGCTGAAGAATGTTGACCAGACCACACACTAGAAGGTGAAGGGACGACAACGTTTCGATCCGTCCTGGACCATTCTCAAGTCGATTGACAATTGATTTGAGAATGGTCCAGGACGAACCGAAACGTTGTCGTCCCTTCACCTTCTAGTGTGTGGTCTGGTCAACAATCAAAATGAATCAAAATGAACACCCCATAAGAACAGATTATAAGGCAAATGAAATGTTAAGCTGAGAGATGAAACTCTTAAGCAAATTAAAACTGAGAACAGAAAACAGGAAAACTGCTCCACTGCACAGATGGAAGCAGAAAACCATTTAAAAGATTTCTAGATGCAATGGGCCCTAGCCTAACCCTGTCAACCACAGAAAACAACGAATAAAGACATGCATGGAGCATTCGCATTGTGAGAACATGAACTGATGCTAGTGTTAGTTCAGACTGCAGGGAAAAGTGTAATAGTCCACATCCCAGACAAAAATTGTCATGAACTGAGGCATTAGTACAGCAAAAATAGGACAGCTGCAGCTCTAAAACAGCCAGACACTTAAAGACTGGGTGAACTACTGAAGACTCCATAAGAATGAGTCACAAAAGCATGCTTAGCTAGCTCTGCTGATGCAAGAACCCACAGTGCATAAAGGAGCTGAACAGGTAAAAGTGGAAGACATTGGCAAGTTGATGAAGGAAACACCACAAGAAAGCAGGGTATTTACTACATAAGAAGGACTTCTAAAACTAGTACTCACAGTAATGTAACTGATCCCAACACAAAAATGAGCAACTTGGGGAGAAGCCCAGACAGGCACCTCCAAGAGAGTATTACTTTCAGCAAAAGTTACCTGGATCTTCCCAGGTGTAGTGCAATTTTGGGGTAAAATGCCAAGGAACTAGCCCAATTCTGGGGCCAGTTGCTGAAGTGAAACATTGCAGGAGAGCAAGATATAGACATAAACATATGCACCAATGAAGCTTGTATGCTCAGCACTGTAACCAAACCGGAAAAGAGGTATGTTCACCCTAGGATGAAGCTCTAAGAACAAACATAAAAAATATGGAAAAGTACTGATGAAGTGAAAGCTCTTAGCACCAGAACCAAAACTAAATACGTTTAGGTTCATGCCCAGGACAAAATGTCAAAGTGAACACCCCCAGAACAACAGGTTACACAAACAGGTAAAGGAACAACAACAGAAAACAAACACAACAAGGACAAAGAGATTACATAAGGGGCTCAATCCCTGCAAGCACAACTATGTGAATACAACACAAGAGTGCTCAACGCAGTAGCCAAACCAGAACAGGTGTAGTCTCAATCATTGGAAAAGCACAAGTAAATATCTGATTTCACAGTACTATAAGTAAACACATCGCTTATATTCCCCCACAAACACAAGAACAGTTAAAGTGAGTACTCCCAGTGCCATACTTAAACCAAAATAAATGTAGACAAAATTTGGGGCAATGCAGTAACAAACACCCCAGAATAGCAGTGTTTAGAAATGAGCACGGGTACTACCAAGCACAGTTACGCTTAATACCCCAATTAAACTTAACCAGTGGAGGCTTAAATCCAGGAAAAATCACCAAAATGAACACCCCAGTTGAGCAGGTTATATATACCAGTACGAGCAAATACTGCAGAAGCAAGTATGCATAGAGCTGTAATTCAACTTAAACAGAGAAAAGATTAATTCCTATCAAACTGGAAACCAAACACACTAGAAGAGCAGGTTCTGCTTACGATCACAAGCATCACCAAAGCAAGTATACTTAGTGCTATACCCTAACCTAACCTAAAAGATGTAGGCCGAATTTTAAAATGAACTACAAGAGCATATAGCCCAGGGAAAGAGGTTACATAAGTGTACAATTTTGTCCTATCTGACTATGCACGATTCTGTTCCGAAGACAAAAAGAATTACTTTAAAGACCATCATAATGTGATAACCAAGAAACAATATCTATTTTACATGCATTAAATACCTAATTATTGGCAAATTATAAAATGGATAGAATTATCTTAAAACAGTCAAGATCATGTATCTGATAAGCAATGCCTTTCAATATGCAAAATTATTCTGTAAGAATTCTAAAGCATTCTACTGTATGACCACCACCCTAACACTGATGACTCATTTGTGAGTTATTTGAAGGAAAACCTCATCATACATTGCCATGCTGCATATGGTGGAAATAACTTGTTGGTTACTCTTAAGCATCTTATATATGTTATGTCAGCAGCAGCTTCATAATAGTAATACATTCACATACAAATTATAATTGTACTGTACCTCTGCTCGCGTTTGAGAGTCTGTGTCAACTGTTTGTTTTCATTACGCCAAATTTCCAGTTCCTTGTGCATTGAGTCAAGGTCTTCCTGCAGGTAATCTAACATCTTAGCTGTAAGATGTTAGAAAGTGTTAATGCGCGAAAGTGTTAAGAGTTTTTTAAGTTTCTATATTTTATTATAAATTATTACATAGTACTGTATATCAATAAATGAGTCTGCTTCAGCAGATAGAGAACAACCAGAGTAAGGAAGAGGTAATACTTTTTATTCAGTAAGTAAATGACAAGTCATTTATTTATAAGGATGAAAATGCACTACAGAATTAAAGATGGGAAGGATTATGATTGAGAGAAGTGGGATGATTTATAAAAAGAAAGATCTGTAAGTAAGTGGACGTGAAGTATTAGTAAATAAGACAGAAAATGACTAACTTTTTGAGAAACTTCCTATAGTATATGTGGTCCCTCATCAAGTTTCTGAAGATAGCATTTTGTTAATATTGTAGATCATGAATGTTGCTATGGAGTTCTTTATATTAACATGCATGATATATTCCAAGTACAGTACATATTTAAATATGACCGTACAGCGCATTCTCAAAAACCCACATAAATAATGGAAACCTTAAACATCGGGAATGATTTGGAGACTGGAATTATAACTGGAAGTTCAGAACAGTGACCCATAATGTCAAATATATGCAGAAAATTTGGATTGACCCAGCATTATTAATTAATGTTTATTTTAAATTTTAACATTGTTTACTTTTAGTAATAAATATAATGCAGTCTACCCAACCGTCTTTCTCTTTTGTTTATTTTGGTGACCCTGTCATAGACTTCAATCAGGCTTGTCGAGTATGATTTTTCCTCTCTGAAGCTGTGTTGCGCCTCTGTTATAAAATTTACTCTCCCCAAATATTCTACAATCCTTTTCTTTATGACTTTTGAAGGTGATACTGGGAGTTTACAGGTGATACTTGGTGTGTACGGGTGACACTGTATGTGTGTACACATGGTACTACAAGTACATATTGAATTGGGAATGTATTACCTAATACTAATACATATATGGTATTAGGAGTGTACACATAGGACTACATATAACATTCATTGGAAGTGTGCTACATACAAGACCCTGAAGAGCATAAGAAAAAGTGGACAAAGTTAGCCTATTTAAATTAAAATGAGGTATGACAAGGGGGACATCGGTGGAAGCTGGACATGCAACTGAATTGAAGAGATGTAAGGAAGTTCTTGTTTCCTGTACAATCAAGGTCAGCAAGTAGAATGCATTGGAGGAGGAAGTCGTTGAAGCCAATTCTATCTGTTTTTCATCAAAGACAAAATTTGATGAAAACAATAATGCTGAGAAGAGGTAATTAGCATGCCAGGTATAAATGACTAGCAGACATACTTATAGCTAAGTGTGACTTATAGACACTTTCATGTGCACTTGTAGTACCAATAACCTTCAAACTGCCTGCTAGAAAAGTGATTACTTAAGATTTGGAAGAAAATCAGCAAAACTTATCAATACTGTATACAATAATGTTCATAATGCCTTATTTATCAACATTATTTACTCCTAAGACTTACCTAATGGATTTACAGATCTAGTTATGGACTGAATTGAACTGCTCAGCTTTGCTACATCTTTCTGGATTAATTCTCTTTCTTTCTTCCGATTGGCATCACTCAAGAGAGATTGTTCCTGTGGTAAAATGAAAACTTCTTCAGTACAGGCAAGCGCTGCCAGTTTGCGCCACAATACAAACCGAGATGAACGGTACTGTAGTTGCTCGGTTAATCATTTTATATTACTACTCTTTATCTACATGGGTTTGATACACAAAATTGCAATTACCGGGTATATATTAAAATTCCACAACAAAAACAAGAAATACTACCTACACATTTATTTGATAAATATATCTTAATATTTCAGAAGCTCATTATGTCTCAATATGCTTCAAGGAACTTGTTTTCCTCTTGTAACATGGCTTGACAATAAATTAGAAAAGAACACAGGAAAAAATCATAACTGTATTGACACAAAAATAATTACCTCAAAGGTTTATATAAAAACTTTTTTAATTCAATGTGGTATGTTTTGCATATATATGTATGCTTCTTATTTCTTAGTATCAGAATTATGAAGAGCAATCAAGTTACCAAAATTCATGGTAAATTAACTAGTAATTATTTACTATTTATCTGGATTTATTTTATACATTGTTTCATTCCTCTCTGGAACATCTTCAGGTAAATAATGAATATATGATGTAAGCTTTATGGTTAAATGCACATGTGCACAAGAGTCGAAGGAGTGAATGTGACCTAACCAAACCTTACCAGATAATGACGTCTCTACCAAGATCTTCACGCCCATCAGTTTTTTACCCAATGCCTTACCCAATGTTTGATTGGGTAAGGCCTACCTCATTTGATTGGCCCTACCCCACCTTCCCTGCATTACTGGCCCTATCCCCTTACCCAATGTTTGATTGCCCTTCCACCTCATCCCACATTCCTTCAACTCTTTCACGTGTGTGTTTAACCAAAAGATTTACATCGTGCATTCATTCTTTACCTGAAGATGTTCCCGAGAGGAACGAAATGTTGTAGAAAATAAATCTTTCAATAATTATTAGAGTTTCTTTACCCGGAATTTTGGTAACTTCATTGTTCTTCTTAATACTAAGAAAATACTGTAGTTAGAAGCATAGACAGATAACCAAGATAACTCAAGATAACCTCAAGACAGCTTACACTATAAGATCAACAACACTAGCAATGCAGTCATATTAAACTAAAAGGAACACCTGCTACCCAAGTACAGTATACAAATGTTGTATATATATATATAAACTACTAATGGATTAGTACTCACAATTGGGACACGCCTATGACCTGGTGTCTCAGGAGAAAAAGCATTACGACGTCCATCTTCTAACTCTTTTTTGGTTTCTAATATTTGAGCAACTAGAAGACCTGCTCCCTCACCATCTTCTCCAACTGCTGCAGCTGCTGCTGCTGCTGCCGCAGCTGCTGCAGCACCACCAGATGCTGCAGCATCCATGGAAAGCTGGCAAAAGTATGCATTTTATAATTGAGCTAAAATTTGTTTTCAGTTATTCATCACATTCATTTTCTCAATTTTTAATAGTTTGAAAAGTTACCTACTTGGAAAGTTTATACAAGTGTTGTAAAAAGTAATAATTCTGTTTAAAAAGCCAGATCAACATTCCATTAAATGTTTTTGAAAAATGTAAAGAACTTATCAAGTACAATACCAAGAATGGGTGTGGAAATGCACAAACTCATAAAATAATGATAGGGACTTGTTGGTAAGATAAAACGGTGGCAAGAGTAGTTGCCACTGAAATGTGACACTCGAAAGCTAAACACCTGGAGTGAAGTTAAACAAGACACTCGAAAGCTAAACACCTGGACTGAAATTAAACATGACACTTAGAGGCTAAACTAGCTTTAAACACTAAACCTTGCGCTGGACACTAACATCCCATTAGGCTCCAAGTGAATAACTACAGAAAGAAATTGATCTTTTTCATGCCATTCAAGAAAGGCATGAATGTGCTTGTACTGTATATGACAATTAGCGAGAAGCACTATACAGTTGGTCTTATGATGCAGTACAGTACTACTCTAAATGGCTACTAGAGTGCAATAGTGCTTATTCATCCATGATGCTGTATCTTCTTTATGAAACAAGAAACAGACAAGTGATATTTTAAATAACCTTTCAACATATTTAACAAATTTTTTCTGTGCTGTGATGAAAGTAATAAATGGACGATAATGGATGGATGAATGGACAAACTCACAAGAGAAGGATTTAGATGAGCATGAGCAATAGGGATAAGAGTACATACATACTGTATTTGGCAGTAATTGTGACAAAAGGGAACAAATTGAGTAAAGGGATCACCCCCACCAAGAGATAAATGAATTTATATTAAAATCTTTAATATATATTATGAACAATATGTCTTGGTTTTAAAGAAGTTATTTTTTAGTAGATAAAAAACTGTATGAAAATTGATCTAATGAAAATGGACAGATTTAAAAAAGACTTCTGACTATCAGTGATCTTACTATGCACTAAGTATCAGGTTACTCAAACCTTTTTCCGACATCCTGAAGATAAAACTTACCGAGTCTTCATCCATGACCACGGTAGGTTTTGTCTCCTCAACTACAAAATTATCATCATCATCATCATCGCCAGCACCAGAGGAGAGGATGACATTAGCAACTGGTTTACCAGTGCCAGGGCGTTGTAACTCTTCCTTGGGAATCTCTCGTCTCTCTCGAACTTTTGGAGGAGCTGGGCGTGCACTGGGGGGTCGGGCTGAGCGTCTACCAGTTCGAGGTCGCACACTTGTATCTCCTGAAGGATATTCTCTGTAAAGTTGTTTAAAATTCTTAAGGGGACGTGAAATGAAAAAATATTCACCCACACATGAAATATAGTATAAAATGTTAAATAAATCTAACGTTATTTGGCATCAACGTCGTGAAAATTCCATCCCAATATGTTAAAGAAATGGATTTTATATGAATAAAAAAAAAAGTGCGCAACTGCTACTGATGATAACAATAACATCTCCTAGTTAGTGGAACTCATAAATAATGCAGTGAGAAAGAGATGCAAGCACCTGTCCGACGCACAAAGAAGAAGAGTGGTAGTAAAGAAGGTCCACAAAGTGGATATGCAGCTGGTGCCTTCAAGGATTGTTGATTGCCACCTGGAGGGCAAAATTTCACACAAATAATAATGAATAAGTATTTTATATTGTTGTATTTTATTATTTATCGTATAAATACAATGCCCAATATCAATATTTCTTATGTCCTCCATTTTTTGGGGGGGGGGGGTGATTTTTTTTTCTCCTTTGTCTCTTATTTAATTTTGTTGTGGTTTCTACATCTTGGAGAATGCATACCAGTCACTAAGTATGTGAAGTTGGAACGAAATTTGTCAACAGGTAAATCAGCCAGAGGTGGCAGAACTTGTGACTTTGAATTGTTTTTGGCCAATTTTTTCACAGATTTCAAACACTATTTTCTTTGTCTCATTAGGTTGTTTTGCTGAATGGGGACCAGATTAGGGCTTTATCACTTATATAAAGTATACATATATATCTCCTAACCCATTATAATTATCCCAATTTTTTTTTTTTGGGGGGGGGGGGTATTTTTTCTCTTGACTTCATTTCGACACATTTCATTTAATTTCAACCTACAACTTTCATATATTCGAGTACGAATGCCAAACAATGTTTATTAAAACATACAAGTAAATTAATAAATTAGAACTACCATATTCATGGTCGATAACTTCAATTATCTCTAAAACAGGAATTTCAACTTTGAGACATCTTCAAAAATCAAGTTTCTGACTGATTCCTACCATTTTCACATATAACGTGCAAGGCTGTCTGTTCTACAATGTCATCATATGGATTTTTCATAAACGCCAAACTTTTGGAGTTATCAATTTTTTTCGTCTAAATTTGGTGCATATTTAAAATGCCACATTGACAATTTTTTTACAATAAACTATACTGCCAAACTATATTCTACAATGATACACATGAAGATCATATGCTATTCTCGGACCACAACAACACCAAATGAAGAATTGGTGATATTTAATATTTTTAAAGCAGATTTAAAAATCTAAATTTTTCAATTTTATATATGTTTTTTCTTGTTTCTCATGTTATATTGATGATCATTTAGGAAAAGTTAGAGCATTTGCCATGTAGATTATGCAAAAAAAAAAAAAAAAAAATCCCACTTTCTGTGCACGAGAGAAAGTTCCTCCAGAAAACTATTATATACGACAATTCATTACTCGTCATTATAATGCAGCTCACTCCTATAGCTGATGCCAATGAATTATGCAGCTTAATGATTCCTAATATTTGTCTTTGTCTTATCTTATCAGGCTCTACAGGTCTCACAGGAATATCAGAATATCCGTGGATCGACCTCGGCCAAGGCTCAATGCAGCTGTCAATGCAAGCCAGGGGCCAGATTCACGAAACAGTTATGCAAGCACTTACAAACCTGTACATCTTTTCTCAATTTTTGGTGGCTTTGTTTACAATTATTAAACAGTTAATGAGCTCCGAAGCACCAGGAGGCTGTTTATAACAATAACAACAGTTGATTATGAAGTTTTCATGCTTGTAAACTGTTTAATAAACGTAAACAAAGCCGTTAAAGATTGAGGAAAGATTTACACGTTCGTAAGTACTAGCATAACTGCTTTGTAAATCTGGCTCCCGGTGACTGACCAGGGCACTTGCATCATGGTTTGCAAGCCACAATGGAAGACACAAAACAGGAGGTGCTTTTTTCACTCATAGGGCAATAAATAAACCCATGGAATTACCTTTCTGTCAAAGTTGTAAATGTTAAAACAGTGCTCCAGTTCAAAATTCCGCTAAAAAAAAATCATCAGGAATAATGAGGGGGATGTTTGACAAGCCTCCACCTTCCTGTCCTTGTTGAGGTCACTAGAGATTGTGGCCCTCTGATAAATTCAGGTAAATTAAATTCCTGTGACAGTAGAAATGCCATTTGAAGCTCATAAAGAAACATTAACCGTTATGTTTTAATAAGAGAATAAATTTACTCATTATCAAATGTAGGCAGCTGTGCAGCTGGCGGTGGCGTAGGTGGAAGTCCGTCACCAAATTGCTCCAATGCTCTTAATGGCTGTGCTCCTGGCTTAGGGGTTGGGGCCATGGGTAAACTCTCATGCTCTCTTGAAGGAAGCTTGGGGGAATCTAGCGATCCTACACCCGAATCTGGAGGTTCAGGATGTGGAGGACCTAGCTGCCCATCCCCTTGAACCTGGTCTGGAATACGCAATAAATTCTATATCATATGGAAAGTAGTAAATGTTAACATTAAAAACTATTACAACACTCGGTACTATAGATTACAAATGCTTAAGTAAATAATGAATTGGGTGGAAATGGGTTAGGCCCAACAAAGTAAAGTATGTGTTCTTTATAGATACTATATAATTATTATTATTGCTGCAAAGAATAATTGCAACACACACATTTCAAGCCTGAATGTCAAGAAATTATTCAAGCCTATTGGGTATGAGTGCATATTCCTTGGTGTGATAAATTAATAAAGAAATTGCTACTTATGCATAGTCACTACAAGCTCACCATAGCCCGTGCTACTTGGAACTTTTTGATCCAGGTAGCGAATCTTTAACAACAATACTTATGCATTACCCAGTCAGAAGCCAAACAACCAATCATTTCAAGCTCCATCACATACTCAGGTAATGAAGCACATATATAGTTATAAATAAAAATATACACTTTGAATAATGCTGCCGAGTTCACATCATTAGTAAATAAATTGTACCAGTAGTGTTTTACAAGGAATCTATTATTCAACATTGTGGACAAGTCTTAAGAGCTATCATATATGACTGCTATACTTATGAAAAAAAATGATTTTGCTAAACTAATACAATGACATATATATACATATAGCATCTGGGATGCTCTCGGACGTAGGTTCGAATCCTCGTCACGGCCCTTGTGGATTTGTTCACATAGACAGAGAGTTTGAAGGTTGTATAGATCCTTAGTTAATACTTAAAATATACATGAGTACATTATTTGAGTTGTATTGTTGGCATAACATGAAAAAAATTGAGAAAGTTTCAATGATTTCAGTCATATGCAGCCAGGAAATATACCATACTGACAAAGTTTAGACTACCCAGGAGGTGCTTAAAATTTAAATGTGAGAAATGCCAGAAATCCAAGACAACAAGAGAAGGGACACAAGCCAAGCAAAGGCCATTTCCAGAAGAGAGCCATTGTCACAGTTCTGTGTTAGAACTGCCCCAATCAGAGGAGATACTGAAGTTAGGACTTCAACTTGTTGATCAAAAAGCCAAACTTGCCCAGCATTGCCAACACAAAATCTCGAGAGGCCAGATGAGTCGCTTTAAAAAAACTCTCAGAGATCATACTGAAAGTCTGGCAAGCATCCTGTGAGCCAGATCAGTCAAAAGAGTCTGTTAAATAAAAGCCCAAAGCAGTAAGAAATGCAACCCATGCAAAAGTCGACCCAATCTATGAGCTTCAGGGTTGCTATTACTGTAGTGTATCTTAGAGCAGCAGTTCTTAACTGAGGTTCTGCAGAACCCCAAGGTAAATAGGGATTCTACAACAGATAGTGATAAATAGGCTAATTCTAATGATATACAAATTTATTATCGAGTCACTGCCGTGTTGACAATGTAGGGACTTGTCCTGGACAGGACTTAACGTCCAGCAACCATCTGCAAGCTAAAGAATCCCTGATCCATCATGTCATGGTAAAGACCTGCAGGCAATCCCCCACCTCTCCATCAACCAGGCTTCACTATTAACACTTAATGTTCAGTGGGGTCTGTCCACCTGCAACAGTGGGATGCAAAGGACCCTTCAGGCAGAGACCTGCCACCTATACCCACCTTTACTCCTCTTGCTCTCAAATTCAATCTTATGCACTATCTTCACCACATTTTTTTGTATGATTTTGTACAATTGACCATACCATCCTAACACAGTGGCCTACAGGACTTGGCTATGGCCCTTTAAATGCCTCAACACAGGCATTCTACATACAGTAAGAAACTCTTATCACTAAAGGTTATGTCTGAGTGAGAGAGAATGTCATTTGTAGCTATGAATATAATTACGTATTGTCCATATCTTACCATTATTTGGAGCCATAGCTTTGAGGATAGCTGGGTCAATATCTTTATTTTCTCCAACAGGTGTTTGTGATATTAAAGGTGGTTCTTCACTTTCACCATTATTTTCCTGTTGAACATCACCATCCAGCTGAATCAATGACTCCGGTCCTGTAGGTATCATCAACCCATCTTCCACAGCTGACTGGAGACCTAAGAGTGAAGATTTGAGATAAATGTTTGACCATGTAAAAATTCATCTTGTATCCATAGATCTTACTCCTTTGTCAATTAAATGCAGTGAAACACATGTACAAAGATAATAATTTTTTTTTATAGTTGATGAGCAGGTTAAAAAAATCAAAATTTCACAACTATCCCAAAAAACCAGGATGAGGCCCTCGATGCCCCATACCATCTTAGAGACCCCCACTGAATATAGGATGAAACAACAGGTGCACAGCTCTAGGAAAGGCAGGGGGCCTGACCCTGCTGAATAAACCGAAGACAAGGTGGGGAGCACAACCAGCAGTCACAGTGTCCAGTGCTCCTCCTCAATTTAGGGGCACTCGAAAATCTAAATCAAGATGGCCTGTCCCATTAGCTGCCATTGCTTGGAAAGCCTTTACCTCCAAAGAGTTCTTGTGTTGGGAAACTGCATTGTGAAAAACTCATGCTGACCTTCAACCGGGAAAAACTAGTCGAAGAGAGAGACAAGCTGCCATCAGAACAGAGCTGAAAAGGAATGTGTCCCTTAATGTTTTCCTTCGTAAGAGAAAGATGTAAATCAAGTCTACACTAATCACCAAGCCTTACAGAGGAGCCAAACCTCATCCACTATCTGGGGCAATGCCCCTAAAGAGGAGGAAGGCCCATGGGGGAAGACACTTTAACTTTCTCAGATAAAAAAAAAATAAAAAATAAAAAATAAAAATATAATAAAATATATATAAGTAAATATATATAAATAAATATATATAAATAAATAAATAAATATAAATAATGAATAAATATATATATATATCTGGCATGAGTCAAATCAAAATTTTATTGTAAAGGACTACGTTAGAATCATGTTCAGTTGCTAGCAAAACTGTCACTAGATCTTGATACATTTATCATCACGGGAACTTCTACCTCATGTACTGAGCGAAAGGCAGAGGCACACATTATCAAATTATGTGAATGAGAAACCTGCCAGCTTACTGGAGGGATTAGAAGTGCTGACACTGTCACATGAACCAGCAAACCTTCTTCAAAACAAAGTTAAAAACAAATATGCTTGTTTCCAAACCCGGTGCTCATCTCACACAAACACACAAGCAAACACAAGGTGAAAATATTTAATAGCCATAGTTTAACTCAATTAAAACTAACAGTGAATGCTATCTCTTTAATGTCCAGTTCTTTACTTTCATATATGGTATTATACACTGCCAACTACTTACAACAAAAAATGGAATCCAAAGGGTAGGGTTGTAGCATAAGTAAACCCACATTAAAGACTTTGAGGTAAATATTAGCTGAAGAGAGCGCAGAGTGCTGACAGTGATAAAGAGTAATGGCCCTACAGGCAAAACTTCATCTACAAAATAAAGTCTACTCTCATCTAGGTAAATTTTATGTCAAATTATCCTACCCATTAAATTTGCATTTTAACTCGTGCATACCTATACTGTATTACAAAAACATATACATTTGAACTTATTACATAAATATAATAAACTGGTAAATAAATATATGGCTTATATGTTCATATATAAGTGGAAATATGCAGTGCCAAAATAACAAATATTTTGATCCACTTCACAATCAGATTTGAATGAAATAGTGCCATAAAATACTTCAGCAAAGAGTTAGCAGTGTACAGATTACACAAATCTTTAGCAATAATATGAAAATAGTTTAGATTTTCAAATTCAACTAAAGTACTCTTAAATTAAATTTTCAACTGCATTCATTCGAACAACTCTTACTTTATACATTTTAAATGAGTTGTACTTGGCTATTCAGTGAACACACAATTTTCCTAGAGTTTAAGATGTAATACCTTCATTGTCCTGTGTATCAAAGAATGGTTCAGAGAAAGGTGGCACCTCAGACTCGTCTATGCGAGTTTCCTGTGTGACAATGCCTTCATCTATTGCCTCGTTTAAATCTGCTGCAGCTTCTTTACCATCTACATACAGTACCAAGATGAAATTAGTCACATCTTTTATAAATACAGTACATATGAACTGACATTTAAGCCTCACATATGTTCTTATTAAAGATCACTTACAAGGAATAGCAAATGTGACTTACCATAACTCATTTCAATGTATGAATACTCTGAGTAACTTACCAATTAACTCAAAAGTAACTTAAAACTGCACAGCTAACAAACAGAACTATCCTCTTAGAGTTTAGTAAGTATATCCATCTTCAGTAACTCCCTAGCATCTTATTGACTCTGCAAGACAACTTGCAAAGTTCCCTGTTGTGTTATAATATTGACCTGCTTCCCTGTATGATCTAGTCTTATGAACACAATGGATCCTACCCCATCCAGCAGCAAAATGGGCTAGCAGAGATATTGAAGAAATTATTTAGTTCCTATTTTTCTATTATAAAATGCAATATACAATGTAATAAGATGTACATGCTGAAATATATATATATATATATGACACAAAAAATATAATGTACACAATATGCATGTCTGCTGAATCAAAATAACTTGTTATAAGATCATAATAAATGTGTGTATACCTTCATATCTGTCAATATTGTTCTCAATATCTAGAGTATAATAATCCTTGCAGAAATTTCTACTTCCTGGTGTATAGGTCAAGAACTTATGACACACACTGAACATTTCAGTCACTTCCAAGTAAACTAAGGTCGTTAATCAAATTACATCACTGTTATTGTTTAAAGATAAACAAATTTAAACATAAACTATTGTACAAGTACAACACTCTTAGTCCAGTTTCTTCCTGAACTGAAATATCACCATCACCTTTTTAGTACAGTATATTGTAAATTCTATGAACAGCAAAAACAACAAACAGGCAGAGATTAATTGTTTAAAAACACTGTGTTGTGGGAAGGGGCTAGAAAGTAGTGAGAACAGTGCAATACTGTGAAAAGGATGCACATTATACATACAAGTTTATACATATATTACAAATTCAATATTACCATGACATGTGAACCTGAGAGATACATGTAGAAAGTGATACATGTAGAAAGTGATACAAGTGTCTTCAGAATACAGTGAATACAGCTGCAGGCTCACAGGAAAGGTCACATTTATGGTGGGAGAAGAACATATTTAGCTGTGTGCACGAGATTAGTGCCTCATGGGAGCAATCTTCCAAGAGACGTGCTGACTCGGATCGGATCGCTGGATATTGTTTGGGATGAATTAGCCATTCTTCTTAGGGCAGAATAATACATTTGGGGATTTTAAAATTTGGTGCTCACCAGAAAAACACAAATGTGAATATAATTAATAGCCACTGTTTATCAATCCAAAAAAAAGAAAGCCGATACTGAACTAAAGCCGACATTAGTTGTGTAATTACTGCATGGTTGTTTTACATGCACATAAACTGCCAACTCCATATTACACAAAACATGGAAACCAAAGAACAGGGATGTAAAATATATGTGACTGCATCATAGACTTAAAATTCATGAGAGATACAATGCTGAATCCACAAATTCACATTCTAATTACAGTATTACATTATACTAGTATATATGACACCTTACATAGCTTTGTATATAAATAACAAAGAAAATATCAATAAAGAATTGTGTTACTGACATTTCAAGAAGTACCCATTGTATTTTATAGAATTATTATTATAATTTCTTATATAAATTGTAAAATAAAGAGTTGGCAGTGTACAGTTTTTAAATATTTTATTTAAACTAATTTGTGCATCTATATTTTAAATGGATTGAGTGTGGCTATTTAGTAAACTCAGTTCCACCTATGGTCTGAGATGCAATACCTTCATTATCCAGTGTATCAAAGAATGGTTCTGGGAGAGGGGCAACCTCAGAGTCATCTGTACGAGCTTCCTGTGTAACTATGCCTTCATCTATTGCCTCGGCAACATCTTCAGGTTCTTCATTACCATCTATACACCAAGATGAATTATTGTTATATTATATTTATAATTGTACGCTGGTGTTTTACCCTCAAAATTGTGCAGATCTGTTTCCCACACACCCGTACCATTCCACAAAAGTCCCCTCACACCACAGAGTACTCCCATGCACCATTACACTCCCCACACACACTTCTACATTCCACCATACATGTCCACACATTTACCCTCATAGAATCCCACAGTTACAACCAATACTGTACCACAGACCCCATAACCCCTACACGATCCATATAAGTGTACCCTAACCAAGAGTGCTGCAGCCAACACTATAGGATCCAGTGATCCCTAAACGATCTATACATGATCTATTCCTACTGCAACCTAGTCAGTTCTATATCACTGTAGATTGCCCAATGTAAAGTATATAAATAACCCCCATCACAAACACACAATCTCACACCCGACACAGCCTCCCACATCCTCCATACACACTGCTAAAACCCCATACAATCCCACAGTTTCATATGCACCCTCCCATCCTTCTATTGTTCTATCTTTCCAACCTTCCCTCCTATCTATCCACTTTTCAATGTATCCATCCATCATGCCATCTAGTTCTCTTTCAATCTGGATGTCAGTCTATCTGTGTCCATCTCTCTTCATTTATCCCTCCTTCCACCTTTCATTATGCATAGATCTGTCCATTAATCCCTATATTGTACCCACCATTTAATGTGGGTCTCTGTGCATTCATCCGTAGTGATTTATCACTGATATGGAATATTATATTCCAACAGCATAAATTTATGTCTCTAAATACTGAAATATTCATCTACAGTACAGGCAAGGGCCAGAAGGTCATCTGTAATAGGAGTTATATTTACCTCATTCCTTCCACCTGCTCATTTCTCTAACAGATAATTGTTGTCTATTATATTGAATAATAATAAATAAAACCTCCCATGTATAAAATAATACTAAATAAAATGTTCAATTACAGAATGAAAACACTACTAAATACAGGGTAGTTTAGCTATGCCTGGCCTGGGTTGCTAACTTTACAATCCTTCACATGTTGTTGTTGTTTTAGATATAGCTACTCAGAACGAAATGTCCATGTAGCACGGGCTGTAGTGAGCCCGCAATCTACCCCTCATATTTGTCAACAGCTTATTAACTCTCCAGTGCCTTTCTTTCCTGCATGCTGACTGCCTTACACCATACTATCCCCTTGTTGGGTTCTAGCTATCTTTCATCCTCATGAGTATGAAATTTTCCAACATGAGACTGTGATCTTGGCCGAGCTGCATTCCCATAATGTGACTTATGATGATGCAGGCTCACTTACAGAAGTGATGTGGTGAGGCAGACTCAATACACAGTTTCAAATACTATACAATGGAACCTCAAGTGACGAGCGGTTCCAGTTATGAGCATTTCGAGTAACGAATAAGCCACTCGCAGAAAATATGTCTCGACTGACAAGCTTTCGCTCGATTAACAAGCGTTCCCGCTGGTTAACTACAAAATGATGACAAAACTGTCGTCCTCCGATGACAGTTTTGTTGTTGTTTCGCAAGACGAGTTTTCCACATGACGAGCTCCGTGCCGGAACGGATTAACTTCGTTAATCGAGGCGCCACTGTATAGATATGATAAAAGCCCAATAGGCTCAGAAACTTGTACATTAAGTGAGAAGGTGGTGGAGGCCAAAACTGTCAGTAGTTTCAAAGCGTTATATGACAAAGAGTACTGAGAAGATGGGACACCACGAGTGCAGTTCTCATCCTGTAACTACACTTAGGTAATTACACTTAGGTAATTATCAGTTGATTGACAGTTGAGAGGCCAAAGCTCAATTCCCACAAGTACAACTAGGCGAGTACTACTGTACAGTTGCTTGCGAACTACCGTGCCTGCTGATGGAAAGTGTTAGCATTCTCCTTCGGTTTATGAGGTCAAGTTTAGTCCTCAAGATATATAAGAAATTTTAACACTTTGCTGTTCTTGTCTTGGTTTGACCAATTGTTTTATTGGCTGCAAGGCTGCTGTCAACAAAGTCTTACAGCCACCTTTGCAGGGTGTGGTTACTAGATGCCCTAAGATTCTAGTCACATATGCACCAGCAGGAAGTTTGTCTGGAGGTGGAAGCTTTGGGGTACCCTACCCACAATAATTGTTCTGGAGATACAGAGAGATACTAGAACCATCATGCCCTCCCTGCAATCTGTGGAAGGAGTGCATTACTCCTCTGAGAGCAAAAAATGCCCTTTTTGATATTTACAGCTTTCTCTTTTTTTTCTCATCTTGAGATTCAGTTCTAGGAATAGGTGCCAAAGATTGACCCCAGAAGCTTCTGAAAGGATGCCCTGGCTCTCTTGGTGTCCCAGCCGAGTGAGACTTGCCTCAGAGTTTGTGCTCAATTCCTCCATAGGCCCTGGCAGTGTAGTTCCATATAACTTATTGAGGGTGGGGGGGGAGCAACATTCCTGTGCTTCACATGGTCTCTCAGTTCTGCCTGCCCTTTGGCCGGTTTTAATGGGATTTGTGGTTATTCCTGTGGCAAAGCAGAAGACCATAAGTGTGGTCTGGATTCTGTTCTCAGATTTTTAGTTCTCTGGCCTTTTCTAATTACAGTACTGTAACAGGTTCCTACAAATGCCTCAGCAAGGAGGCCAATCTCCAAAAAGCACTATCAATGCCGAGGCACACCTCAATATAAGACCCTTACACTAAGACTTAATATTGGTCTTGTTAAGAAAACTACACTGAACTTATCTAAGTTAGGACTTTGTCCGAGGTGGATGAAGTCTCAGCAAGCACCAGCCAAAAAGAGCTGGCATCCTAATTTTGGTGTACACTGGTGATGCTATCTGATGGCAACAGGGTGGTGGTTCAGTTGCTTCAGTAGGTACAGAGGAAACTTGCCCGAAATGCTGTGTGTATTAGTGGCTTCAGGCATCGTATGTATTAACTCTATCTATTAATCAAACATTATGTTTGTAACTCATTTACAATATATGTACCTGTATCTGAATAAGCATCTTAACTTATTTTATCTAATCTAACTAGGCACCTTTTGAGTCTCCAAGAGGTCACCGCAATTTTGAATTGAGAAATGCCCTCCACTAAGCTCCCTGTCCCATTAACAGCTAGAACGACCACTGTTGGAAAAATACCTGTGTCCCTGGGGCTAGAGCCTCTCTTTAAAGTTGTGGATGGAATTGACTTCAACAACCCCTTCCTTCAATGCATTTCACATGCCCACCACCTTTACAGGAAATGAGAACTTCCTTACTTCTCTGACTCAATTGCATGTCCAGCTTCTACCGATGTCCCCTTGTTTTAACTCTTTAACTGAAATATGCTTCCTTTACCCACTTTATTTATCCCCGTCAAGATCTTGTACATAGTATCATATCCCTTCTGTTTCTTCTACCCTCTAAGTTTGTGAAGCCACGTTCTCTCAACCCGTCTTGATAGCTTAGACCTCTTAATTCTGGTAATAATCTAGTGGCAAACCTCTGAACTTTCTCAAGTCTCTGTTTATGCTTCACAAGGTGTGGGTTTCATGCTGGAGCTGCATACTCAAGTAATGGTCTCACACAGGCAGTGGGAATGGATTTGAAAGGCTTCTTGTTTAGATTCTTGTAGAAGTCTAGGGAAGTTACCAATGGGAGCTTGCTTAGAACAGTCTATTATGTATTATATTTAATTAAATAAGTCTTAAACATCTTTAAATCTGGGAATAAGAAAATGGAAAACGTAGGAGGAAAGTCAGATGAATATTTACAATTACAAACCACGTATATATTACCATTAGCACATACAATAACGATATAATTGGTATACACAGCTTTTAATAGTAAATAAGGAGAAAAAACTAAAATGCCTGCATTAATTCACAATTATATGTATGTACAATACTGCATTGTTTTGCAATAACATAAATATAATTATATTTAATAACTAGGATATATAAGGCAAATAAAGAAAATAAAAAAATAAAAATCCCCCCTAATCTAACACACTCACTGTTTGCTTACCTGGTCGGGAGCTTCGTGGTCTTGCTGATGCCAATCGGGGAGCCGCTTCCTATAATATAAAAAAAAAAAAAAAACAGCGTTGAAGGTAATGAAATGACATTTTCTGGGTGAGCCCCGGAGGCTTCCTGAAGCTATCCGAACTGATATTTGCCACACGAATTTGGGGTCATGAGTCATAGGAGTCCTTACGCCTACCGGGGGCCATGAGCCAGAACCTGGCCCCCCCTCAGAGAGGCACATGGAGCAATGGTCTATGAACACTTTACATTTAAAGTATGTCATAATTGCCATCGACCAAGGAAGGACCCAGAAAGGAAGGTGAATCAAAACAGATCACTGTCTGGTTAACCTGTGTAATCTACATCCTAAAAGATCAAAATAGTGGATTAAGAGGCCCTATGTTATTAGTACTGGAGCTCTGGGAAGATGCTGAGAGGGTTAACAGCAAAATGCTGAACTTTTTTCCAAATAAATGATCTTGCTGTGAAGGAAGGAGTTTCCTTTGCTTCTACATGCTGCTATTTCCCATTATTTAAGACAATTAAATCTAATAAATTCTTATTAGGGTGAATCTCAAACATAGTTGATAAAATATGCACAAGAAAAATCTATCATTGAATATAATGAAATGCCTCTTTCTGGTGGGTTACCTTGATAGCTTCCTGAAGCTAATCAGGCAGCTAACTTTGGAAAGTTACCAAGCGGACCCTCCCAGAAATAACCAATGTGTCAAACTGTGAACATACTACCATTTCCTCCACAGATGCATGTCCATTGGGGATTATCTCCTCACTATCAATTATCTCGTGAGGTGGAGAGTTTTCTTTCCCTGCCTCCTTTACCTGGCCCACACGACTTGCTGGTCTGATGATATGTAAAAGGTATTAGTTACTGGCATAATATTAATGTAATTATTATATAAAATAAAGTGATTAAATATTTCATGCTTGGCAATGAAGATATCTATTTACATACTGCATTTGACTTGAGGATTAGATATTACAAGTTTATCATTTCGTGTGATGGTCTTGTTTATCCATGATACCGAATAAATTATATAATGAATAAGTGAGCAGATTAACAATTCAAACTTGCAATAATTACTCTGCATCATCCAATAACATGGCGTGATATACCAAAATGGAAACAATTATTAAACAAATTGATAAAATAAATGAATCCTCTCCTATAGTACTAACAGCTGACTATAGGAAAAACTAGGGTCCCGGTAGCAGTAAACTGCCGGGTAAACACAGTAATGTGGGGTCCCAGTAGCACAGTCGGGTTCGTTTACGACGCACAATAAAAAATTCCGGGTTTGAATATCAGGCACGACAGAAATGGCTAACCACATTTCCTCCTATCACCTAATAAACCTATTCACCTAGCAGTAAGTAGATACTCAGGAGATAGCCAGCTTGTTGTGGGGTTGCATCCTGGGCAGGGTCAGTAATTCGACCTTGGGGATGGTGGGGCACCTCGATATAAGCCTAACATGTATGAATTCAATCTGGCTGCCTGTCCCCCAACACAATGAATTATTATTATTAAACATGAACACAGTTTTCCATCACTATACAGTTACCATAGTTCCTTTCCATTGAAGGAAAGTAACATTGAAATTTATTCACTATTCCCCTCCACCTCATGCCTTTCCATTGGAGACTTTTGGCAACGTGGAGAGGGGAGGACCTGCTGCATGGGTAACAGCTTCTTCCCCGTACCAACCTACCCTAGATTTGCGCCCTGGAGAGGCCACTCCAGACCGACAACCAGAGCGCAATTCCAGTCTCCTGAGACTGATGGATGCCTACTAGTTCATTCTTAAGTAGAGTGACCTGGATCAGACTTCACACATCATAAACACTGACCTGGATTTGCTTGATTTTGTTCTCTCAGGTTTCTTCCCTTCCTTGTCGTCTTTGCCATCCTTGCTTTTCCTGTCTTTTGCACTCTTGGCGCTCCTCCCTTCATCTTTTTTACTCTTGCTTGTTTTACTCGATTTATCCTTATCATCACTGCTCTTTGAACCCTGAAACATTGCAAGGTATACTATTAATGCAAGGTATACTATTAAATAGTTATACAGTATTTAAGTACAGTACTGAGTATTTGAATTATTATTTCCTTATATTTCCCATATTTGAATTATTAGAAACAAAATTTATGACACATCTTGAGTATTTTAACATATTAAAAGTAAGTTTGCTCATTTCCCCATATATTCCAGGATATATACATTGCATATACAGTGCAGTATGTCTATACATACATATAGATATATATTTTACAAATATGTAAAATATTTACAAATATTTACACACACACACTTCACTACAAGCTGTGATTCATAGAGAAGGATACGAGCCAAAGTTAACAAGGAGGACTTTTTGAAATCTGCAACGTCAAGAACAATAGGCCATTGATTCAATATATGAAAACAAAGGAGCCAAAAAATGATACAAAAGTTCTCTTTTTTTTTGCTAACACAGTTGTGGATGTTTTAAATAAATGAGAGAGCAGTCAATGCCAAAATCAGTGTAAGCTTCTGTACATCACATAACAAAGATTATCGGGAAGACAGTGCACCACTAGCTTAAGTTCTTATCTCATAATTACACTTGGGTAATATCAGCCAATCAGTCACTCTTATTATCTCATTATTTTTCATTATTTTATCTTATTCATCAATTCAGTCTCTCATTTATTCATTAGTAATTCATTCATTCAGTCTCTTATTCATTCATATTCACAAACTCACGCCCACTCACACTCACTATTCATTTGGAGTATGCAGCTCCAACATAGAGTTCATATCTGGTCAAGCCTAAGACTAAACTGGAAAAGATTCAAAGGTTTGCCACCAGACTAGTACCCAAACTGAGGGGTATGAGCTATGAGGAGAGACTACGGGAGTTAAACCTCACGTCACTGGGAGACAGAAGAGTTAGAGGGGACATGATCACCCACATACAAGATTCTCAGAGGAATTGATAGGGTAGATAAAGACAGACTATTTAACACAAGGGGCACACTCACTAAGGGACACACGTGGAAATTGAGTGCCCAAATGAGCCATAGAAACGTTAAAAAGAATTTTTTCAGTGTCAGAGTAATAGACAAATGGAATGCATTAGGAAGTGATGTGGTGGATGCTGACTCCATACACAGCTTCAAGTGTAGATATGATAAGAGCCCAGTAGGCTCAGGAACCTGTACATTAGTTGACTGACAGTTGAGAGGCAGGACCAAACAGCCAGAGCTCAACCCCCGCAAGCACAACTAGGTGCTTGCGGGTGTTGTACGGTACAACTAAGTACAACTAGGTAAGTACTCACTCACACTCATGCTCTTCAAGCAGAACCTATTTTTACACATATAATTCAGTTATTCTACAAAAGTGCAACATAGAGTACATATACATAAAATATAGAAAGATACAGTTATGAGTGCATATAAGGAAAAATGTCGAGATTGTGCCATTCAGTTGCTCACTATGGTAAGATCTATAGAGGAAAATGTAAAGTTTTCCTGCATAATCATTCAAGATGCTATGGACTACACATGTGCCTGGGGTAATTGGCACATCATAACCTCTACCTTGGTCAAGAGTCCAACAAACATGGACACTGGACTGTTAACTGGATGGAACAAGAACCAGCAGCTACAGCCATAACTTGGCTAAGCACAGCTGAATAGCACCACCTGGTACTGCCCAAATCCATAAAGCAACCTTTTCCAGGAAAAGGAGTAAAAGAATAGGAATGCAAACAGGAGGAAAAGCAACTAAGTGGACTCACAGAAAGACTTTTAACACAGCCAGCTGGAAGATACTTCAAGCCATGTATAAGTTTGACACTGCACCTCACACAAGCAGAGAAAACCGCTTGGGAACAGCATCTGAAGCTATGGCAGCAGACCACAAGGCATAAGACATGTTGTCAGTTGCCAAAAAGACGAGATCACAAGGATTAAAAAAGACAACTGTCCCGAGAAGATTTGTAATGCACAGAAAAGGAGAACCTCTGCCAACCTCTACCTTATGGTCCATATGTAATCAAACTGTAATTAAAGCTGAAGCAATGGACATGGAGCTGCCACGCCCTGACACTGCAGGAAAGAGAAGGAAGAAACAGAGCACAAATAGAAACAGAAGGAAGGAGTGGCCTGAAAAAATCAGGCCACTCTGCCATCCTTTCTGTTGGGATAGTTTTTTCTATTGGGTGGATCTCTGCCCCCAAACTTCTCTCACCTATTTGAGAAAAACTAATTCTGGTCCTGGTTCGTGGAAGGCTACTCTGATAAGAGTCTCTTGGGTACCAGGGCTTTTAAGAATGGAGAAGCTATTGAGGGGGCTAGTATAGGAAAAACTAACAATATTGACTGAGCACTGCCGTATGTTGAAAATTATGACACATACAGCCAGTAATTAAGCCTAACATACACAACTTTTCCAGAATACCTTCACTGGAGAGCCTTTGTCTTGCAGAGGTTTAGAATGGGAATTAACTTTTGGAGCATTTTTAGACTCATTTCCTGGTCTGAGTTCTTTGTTCTTTTTGGGGTCTTGGTTTGGTCTGGAATCTCTGCTAGATTTAGGGTCTTGGGTAGTTTTGGGATTATTGGATGATTTTTTATCTCTTGTTGACTTGGGATCTTTACTAGCTTTGAGATCTTCGACTGATTTAATAACTTTCGTGTTTTTGGTCACCTTTGTATCTTTGGCTGAAATTGGGTCATTATCTTTAACACTTCTATTATTTGCTGCTACCTAGAAAGGAAAGAACAGTGATACTTATGCATAGGGCTCAACCCTCTGCCCCCCCACAAAAAAAAAAATAATAATAATAATAATAATAATAATGGAAGAGTTTACTACAATGCTGTAGTGTTTTAATGAAGGTGAAGGAAAGACCCAATATATGTGTAAGTGTATTAAAAAACAAATTTTCAGATTTAACCTACATCCTTTCTCAATGTACTGTATACAATATTCTGAATATGATTTTAGGAGTTTGCATTTATAACTCTGGCAGAGCACCTCGCTTGGTGCTCATCATTAGATGTTGTTGTGATTATGTGTCCCCAGGGACTCGCCAAGGGATGTTGAAGTTTCAAAAGAATGCTCAATTATCCTGAGTTCTGGAAACTGTAGGCAGGGATGCACAGAACCACTATCCCTACTCTGGACATCTCAAGTCCTGTGCTTATGTGAATTAATGAGATTAGTTAGTTTTGCTTCCTTAAGAATAATTTTCCAGTTAATCGGATCTGCTTTACTAAAAATATTTATTGCCCCTTACTGTCTCTATAGAATCTATAATTACTTCTATTAGACATCTCTCGTTGATATACAACTGTAAACAACTGTTGAAATATCAGAGAGAGATGCCTATTAGAAGGAATAATTATAGATTCTATAGACACAGTAAAGGACAATAAATCTTTTAGTAAAGTAGATCTGATTAACTGGAAATTTATTCTTAACCATTATACTGTGCATAGCGCCTTAAGACACACGACAGGTGGTGCGCATGGTGCATTAAAGCGCTTTTAGATATAGGGAATGATTCAAAATTTCTGCAGGTACACGGGACTCACATCCTGTGCCTCAGGACTCCAGTAAACAGATGCTTTCTTGAAAAAAATCATTTGCATCCCTACTGGCTGTGAAAGCTTCAGTACTGAAACAGCGATCAAGGCTGATGCATGCAGGTGGAGCTCACAGCACCGCTGTGTAGCTAAGGGCTGCAGCACCACTTAATAATCATGAATAAAATAGGTAACACCAATTATTCTGTACTGATAGTGTCACAAATGATCCCGACTGTGATTAAGACTATGTACAACGTTCAGATATCAGTGAACATAATGCTAATTATGATATTCACAGTATGAGGTAGACACACACAGCACCCTGCATTGTTTCTTGCCTCTACACATCATGAAATGACCTCATGCTCCTTCACAATATAACCTTGTGGAAATTGATTCATATTCTGGATTTTGTGACAGGAATGTGATACTAACAGCAGTTATGTTGCTAGTCTTAGCTAGATGTGCAGAACATCCAAGACATTTTCTTGCATCAAGTGATAGCTGGCTTCATCTGCTCGTATCATATGGCTCCATGCTGTGTTTTGATTCCATCTCCACACTCATTATAACTGGTTATTAGTTTGTTATTGTGCATAAAAATGTTGATAGTGGTATATAATGTGTGGATATAGTGTGATAACAGCAAAAACACTGTTTTATTGATCTAAGAATACTGTGTAATATATGTGTCACTACATGAGCACCATATTTTTGAGCATAGTGATATTCCACACATTTGATTATATAAATTTATCAAATTACACACTTTTGAATAATATTACAGCAAAAACAAAACAAAAAAAAATGAATGAGACCTTGAAATAATTATGAAAAATTATATTTGTGGCAACTGCCACGCTATCGGGTCGCTGGAGTGAGCATCTTCATGCGCCTTCTCACTCAGAGCCCATAAATTGATCGACTTCTCTGCTCCATGACAGTTAAAGTACGTTACATATAATATTTTTAGTTTGCCATGATCAGAAAACACATCTTAGCAACATAAGCCAAAAAAAAAAATTGGAAATAAATTTTCTCCAGCGCACCACGAGGGTGTCATATCAAAATGCGGAGCAGTGCAGTGGTTAACGAAGTAAAACTAATTAATCTCATTAATTCCCTCTGGACATCACAAAGCACAGACCTTGTGATATCCAGAGCAGGGATAATGATTCTTCAGACCCCTGCTTACAGTTCCCAGAAATCAGGATAATTGAGCATTCTTCTGAAACTTCAACATTCCATGTTAAGTCCCTGGGAAAGCATAATCACAACGACAGCTAATGATAGATGCCAAATGAAGTGCTCTGCCAGATTTATAAATGCAAACCTCCTAGAATCTTATTCAGAACATTGTATACAGAACCTCAAGAAAGGTTTAGGTCACATCCGAAAATTTGGTTTTTAATACACATACACATATATTGGATCTTTCCTTCACCCTCAATAATACTAATAATAAAGATCATAATAATAATAATAATAATAATAATAATAATAATAATAATAATAATAATAATAATGATAATAACAATAATAATAATAATAATAATAATAATAATAATAATAATAATAAAATAAAAGTATTTGGCTTTGATTGTAAAGGATAAGAACCTTTCTGAGGAGAAATATTCAGTTTCCTCCTAAGGCCGGATTTCATGTCTTTCAAGACAAGACTGAACAGTCAGACAGGACGGCATTTTAGAATTGGTGTCATAGGAAATTTTTAAACATCCTTGCAGATACGTAGAAGGCACTATGTGTGGTCACTGAAAATCATGCAAGCCACCCCCAGAATGACCAACAGGTGTATTCATAAAAACTCAATGTCTCAAGCCCTTTCCAAGCACCTAACCTGCAATATTGAGCAGTGTCAAAGCAGCAAAAGTCCATATAAATGCCACTAGGAAGAGAGACCATGGAAAAAGCCTAAGCACTGCAACCAGAAGGTCAATATAATGGCCTACCAAATGCCACACAGTGGTACTGCAAGTATGAAGTCTTTATGAGAGAGCTCTCGGCAGTTTCAATCGATGCACCAGAAACTAATTGCTCATTTCTCCAAGCATTACATGGCCAAGAAGTAGGTCTTATAAGAAACAAATACATGGAGGTCGTGCACCCACGGGTATGATTTGAATGACTAAGCTTGCCAAGAAATATGAACCTTAGAGCAAGGACTAAGCAATCTAGAGAATCACCCAGCAACTATATAGGCTCAAGAGAAGCATGAGATGGCAAGGGTCTTACCAAGTTACAGGAAAGGAGGAGTAAAAAGGTCTTGACAAAATTATTGGGCACATATTTCTTTTTCCAAGTGAAGTGAAGATTGATATTGTATAATCACAGCAACAATAAGGAAGAAAACATGGAACCTGTTGAAGCACAAGGAAATGCTGAAGAGAGCACCAATAGACCTCAAGCAAGCAGCATCAAGTAATCTTTTGAATGGTCTGAATAAGAAACATAGCTACCTATCTTGAGGTTATCTTGAGATGATTTCGGGGCTCTAGTGTCCCCGCGGCCCGGTCCTCGACCAGGCCTCCACCCCCAGGAAGCAGCCTGTGACAGCTGACTAGCACCCAGGTACCTATTTTACTGCTAGGTAACAGGGGCATAGGGCGAAAGAAACTCTGCCCATTGTTTCTCGCCGGCACCCGGGATCGAACCCGGGACCACAGGATCACAAGTACTGTACAGCGTGCTGTCCGCTCGGCCGACCGGCTCCCTAACCTAGCCTATATAAACCCAAACCTAGCCTATATAACGGTGGTCTTAAATAGAATTTAAATGCTCCAGCCAATTAGATCTGTGGAGAGTCTGGAACACGTGTGTATGTGTTTGGTGGACCATGTAAGCAGAAATTACTGTAGCCTTATCACACCTCAGCCATCACCTGTCACTTTTGCCACCAGACAATCAGGATAACTGTAAGGAGCTCTAGCTCTTGGAATCTTCAGATGGTACTGCTATCTTGTGGTGCGTGGTGTAGGTTGCCAAGCAGGCAAACAAGAAATTAGTTAGGGGCTTACTCTTGGTGGCCACTGTTATACCTGGAGTATACCTGGAGTAGATCTTGAGAGTTCTTCTGCTCCCCAAGTCAGTCTGGGGGCCAGGCTTGTCTTGGTGATGTCAGGAGATGGCTTGATAATGATTTTAGTGTTCAAGGAGACACCTGCTGTCAAGTTACATTCTCAGACGGATTGGGTGATCTTCAGTAACCCCCTAATATAACCTTACATGAACTTGTGGCGATGTTTGAAAATCCCTCATGGTAATGGTTTCAAAATGTTGTTCTGCCTGACTGTTCACAATCCTCTCTATAGATATAATGGATCATACCTAAAGGAAGCAATTTCAGAGGAGGTAATGGCTCAGAAAATAAGCAAATAAATAAAATTATACTTAATAATCTTTCTAACTTAACTTTAGGAAACAAATAAATCATTTTTAAAAATAACAAATTAAACTAATTTTGAAAACTATCCAAAGGAATGTTATTTTATTATTGATGATGAATTAAAAGTTGCAAATACAGCACCTATAAATATCAAGCAAGAACTTACAAAAGTAAGAAAACAAAAGTATAATAAACAGCATAAGAAATTTTAACAAATCTAAAATACGGTATAAGCTTACATGAAGGATTCATCCAGCCCTCCTGCATGTATAAACTTTACTTTATATAAACTTTATATAAACTTTATATAAATGCAGTATATAAACTTTTGAAGAGTGATGTTAAAAAAAGACAAGAACATAAAAATTAAACTCTTCACATAGATATAAATAAACTAAGCAAAATCAGCAACAAGAAAACATTATGAACACAAATGCTATATTATAAAATATGATACTAATTGAAGATGAAATAATTTAACTCCCTCAGTGGAACAAAAAAGCGACAATTAATATTCAGGGCAAATTACTATACCACGGTACCATTACTTATGAGAGAAGGGAGATTAAACAGAGCATAACTTGCTGACGATGACCTCATAAGAGAAGGGAGATTGAATGGAACCTAACTTGCTGACGATGACCTCATAAGAGAAGGGAGATTGAGGGAACATAACTTGCTGACGATGACCTCATAAGAGAAGGGAGATTGAATGGAACATAAAGTACTGACAAGGATGAAGAGAAACACCAAGCTGAGAATAGACATCATTTGTAGGTAAGTGTTTCAGCTGTGAAAGCTTTCTCACATCAAATTTGAGAAAACATATACAGATGAAACATTAACTAAAAATAAATTCAGTTTTCAGATTAGTGTTTCTCTCTAAGAACAGGGAAGTCAAACTGTAACTTATCACAGAAAGAAGGGGAAGCTATCAAGAAAAGATGAGGAAGGTTCTTACTTTCAAGAGATTCCGTTAACTTATCGAGCCCAGATAGGTTCCTTCTACTTTCTCACAACAGTGCCACATCAAAGGAATCCTGATTTTCTGAGCTATTCCCTCAGTAACCGTCCTGTGTGCATCAGGCACTGGTACCTGGTACCAAAGACACACCATAATGCTACCAGATCTCTGGATTTCCGCAGGCCAACCAAAACCCAGGCTCATAATCTGCTTTGCTCATTGAGGTGAAGATCACTAAATATATTATCAATGGGTCATGTCAGATTTTTTCTTGTTTACCCTTATACAGTATTTGGCCCCTGACTAAAATGTAAATCTGTGTTAAGCTAGATAAAAAAAAAATTATTAAGAAGTTCATCTGAACAATACTCGAGATAAAAAAAATTATTCCTCACCCCAAGTCTGTAATTGCTTTTATAGCTGCCCATATAAATAATTCACTTGTGGAAAACTAAGCAGCAACAAGAACAGTCCTGTAATGCATGAGATTTATTAACAAATTCCATAATACTGTACTCACTGGTTTCTTTGCTTTATCGGGCTTTTTGTCTGGTTTTTCCTTGTCAGGTTTTTTGCCTTTACCTGGCTTGGCCCCACTGAGCACTTGTTGAACGGCCTCAGAGGAGTCAACCTGAAACAAAAAATTAATTGTATAATAAAAAGGCATAACTAAACTACTGTAAATTACAATGGACATATACAATCCACACAAGCTGGAATTTGCTTAATCCAGTGACTTAGAAACATTTGACTCTACAGTACCTAGATTTAGAGAGCTGATGGAGACCTATACTTTGTTGTTTACTTTTAAACGAGGATGAGTGAAAAAAGAGTACAACTGAAGGGATTGAGCCACAAGGAAAAGGTTATTTTGTCTTAACAGACTTTTGAACAATAGCTGAGAAAAGTGAGTGCAACTGCTGCATGCTGAATTTTTTAGCTGAAATGTTTACTGAAGATTCAGAATGGTAATATTATTTAGGGAAAAAATTTTTTGAGGTATTTTTCAAGAAATGTTAAACAAGAGAAGCTTTCTTACATTTTGTGTAATTGCCTTGCCCAAGGCCTGCAGCCATTCATTGGTCTTGTCCGCTTCTTGGCCCGCTACAATTTTAGCTGGCCTCACTGTTAAGTTCTCCCCAGTAGCAAATACTGAAAGATTTAATCCAGTAAATTACGTGACTGCAATATTTGTTTAAAGTACTGTATGTATCATGAAACCCAGTAAATTAATTTCATATTAATGTTGAAATTATGTGACAATATTTAAATACTATATAGATATTTTTTCTGCACAAATATGTTTATTAAATATTAATTTGTATAAAGTTTAAGTTCAATATTATGTATTACTTGTATACAGCACCAGTAATATATATATTTGGGTGAGGAGAGGAGAGGACATAAAATGAGTATTTATGCAAGTTAGGAAGATGTCATAATGAAAACTTACTTGTTGCATCAATGCATTTTTGCAAGAAAGCTACTTTGGCTTCTTTGTCCTTTATATTCTGAGAATTAAGCTCATCGTCTGTGTACAGTCCAGAAAAAAATCCCGTCTCGGATATAATCTGAAATAAATTATCATCATTAGGTAATGAACAATAAGGCCTAAAGTTTAATATAATCTGTTATAAATAAACTATTGAATACTTTGTTAATAAATTAGAAAGTATGTCTTTCAGCAATATGTGTTGACATAAGTATGTCAAGTCAGAACAGGAAATGTTTTTCACCCACAGGGTTATAAACCCATGGAACCGCCTACCCGCTGAAGCTGTAAATGCCAAAACAGTGTTAAGTTTTAAACTCTATCTAGAAAAAATCAAGGCAAATGGGGGGGACCTTCGATAAGCTGCGGCTTCCTGTCTTTTTCGAGGCCAATAGGGTTAGTAGCCCTCAGGTAAATCAGGTAAATTAACTACAGGGGTACCTCGGTTTAAGAGTTTAATCCATTCCTGGAGACAGCTCGTATTCCGAAAACTCGTATTCCTAAGCTAATTTCCCCATAAGAAATAATGGGAAATGAATTAATCTGTCCCTGACTACCCCAAAAACCCCACATCAAACTAAATTTTTATACCTAATTCATCTAAATAAACCTACAAAACTATGTTCAAGTTATTACTTACCCTTGCTGATGACTGCTGTTGGTGTATGGAAGATGTGAGGAGGAGGGAGGAGGAGGAGAGGTGTTACTGTTTGGAAGAGGAGTCTCCTTCCTTTATAACATCAGGCAGTGAGGACTTCACTGGTATGCACACACTGGCACATTTTGCCTGCATACCACTAGGACTTGCTTGTTTTACTAAGAATCTGTCTAAAGACACTTTTTTTTTCCCTACATTTTAACACTTGTCTGTAGTAAGACATCACATTGTCATTTAAAAGGTCAATGCATAGGCCTGCTACAGCTTTATCTGGGTGAGTTTTTTCAACAAAACTTTGCAGTTCTTCCCATAATTCACACATTTTCTTAATCAAGAAGGGACATCCTCTACTGCCTCTACTCACAGCTATTTTCTTAGGTTGAACCTTACCAATGGCTTTCTTGAGACCCATGGCGAGATATATAATGACAACTTTTATGTTCAAATGGCCAAAAAAACGACAAAAAACTGTAAATCCTTGTGAAGAATTCAGGTGGGATAGTCACTGGGCGCGAGACACTGGTAAACTGAGGCGCGATCGCCGTGCCACCATGCGCTAGTCGGCCTGTACACGTATCAACAAACTCGTGTTCCGAGGTAACCCTTGCCTTCCAAGACACATTTTCCGAGGAAATCCTGCTCATATTCCGAAAAACTCGCATACAGGGACACTCGTGTTCCGAGGTACTACTGTATATACATTCAATGAGAACTATAAGAGAAAAAGATGCATAGCATATAGCTTTAGGTAAATTAAAAATATTATTGCTCTGAATCCAAATAGCAGGCAACCTCATTGGCTGTATTCAACATACTGTATAGCATTTAGTCTTCATGGAACATACAAGGAAACTTCAAGGGCTTTCTCATAAATATTAAAATATAACAACACCTCCCACTACACGGAAGGATCATAATTGGCCGACCTCTCACAGTGTTGAAGAGAGAACTCAAAAAAACACCTCCAAAGAATACCTGATCAGCCAGGCTGTGATTCATACGCAGGCTGCGAGCAACCGCATCCAACAGCCTGGTTGACAACACGACGTGGTCGAAGACCAGGTCATGGGTTGTTAATCCCCAAAAGTTTCACAAAGTAGACATAAGATAGGAAGGTAGACACCTTAATTTCATTCTGCATTATGTTTTCCAGGAATACACATCCCTTGCACAAAGAGTTAATTTTTCTAAACAGTAATGTTCATTAAGCTATCAATATGAATATAACTATTCAGTGCAATGCCTGATTACCATCCTCTTTGATAATGGCTTTTATGCCCCTTTGTATTTATTACTTAGGAAGAACACATTACAGACTGATAGTGATTTAATCTTGGAAGTGCCAAATCCTAACTCCCTACTGTGTTACTAAATTGACATAAATAGTAAATAAGTACAGTACAGTATTATACAAAAGGTGTCATAATGAGGTCACCCCATTTCTAACTCCCTCCTCCTAGCAAGCCAAGCCTTTAGGTTAGCTTATGTTTGGCTATTTAAATGTTGTGACTAGCCTAGGTTATATATTAGGTTTTGCTACATTGTCACATTTAGCTATATGTTATAGTGTTTAGTTTAGGAGAAGTTAGAGTGGTTAGTTGAGGTAGGGTACTAGTTTAGTCGACAATAGTTTAGTTGAAGCTAGGACAGGTTAAGTTGCTTAATGTAGAAGTTAGGGACTTGCATATTGAGTGACCTGTCATTTACTTAACTCAAACAATACATGCAGTGTACAGTCTTGACATCAGTTACAATATATATACTACTAATCAGCTATTTACTTACCGCGGTGATAATATCATGTAAAAATCTAAATGGGGGTTTGCCTAAAAGTTTATCAGTCAGTGGTGGCTTTTTGACGTGTTTTCCAAGTTCGTCTTGAGTCTTCTTTAACAGAGCAGGGTTCACAGCGGCACTCATATTCCTCAAGCACTACGATACCTTAAACTTGCCACATAGTCACTACTAATTAAACCCAACCCTCAGGGCCAAGCAATCCTCACTAACATCTCCAACACCTCCAGATTTGTTTTGGTATTCATCGACGCCAGAAGCCCTGAAAACACATACAGCTGGCTCAGAGTTTTAACAATAGAGCATCAACAACACTCTTTGGGCGTGTTTGCTTATAGTTATATAAAACAGAACTCTAATCTAATATATAGTATCGGATTAGTTATGGTACCTATGTTTTAGAGTTTATTACTCTTGGTTACTATGGTAACAATTCCAAACAAACACTTGAGGGAGTTGCATATCTCTGGAATGTGAACGCAATGTGGGAAGAGATTCTTTAAATAATTTCTTCCCACATTGGTATGTGCTAATACAACACAATATAGTGCATAAATGTTTGTTCTCAATGTAATTTAAGATATACTGGAAGTATATTGTGTAATTTAAGCGAAACTATCTAGTTAATTTATTATGAACTCAACAAACGCATTTTTTTAGTATTAATTAAATTGACAAGCTTAGATATACACAGCAATGTGCTGCCACCCTATTCTACATGAGAGATTACACAGTGTAGATAAAAAAAACTAGCTATGAGTTCATCTAATATTCCCATCTCACAGGATGCTTAGTCATACATGGAATTAGGGGAGAAAACACCTGCATCAATACAAAAACAAATCAACATTGACTGAACAGCAACTTCACGCTTTTCTGGATGAGCTACAAGCTCATCCTCTTGTTCACATATCTTACAATTGGAATGTTCACCATTGGAGGGATTCATTACCTGCAGCCACAAGCCATAGATATCGATATCCCACCCTAATTCTAGCAATTACAATGTCACACTGTCTAGTAGATGTTTTATGCTGCTCATACATATAATTCTCGGTTCTAAATATGTCATAGCTCTTTATACTCGTGCTTTCTGGCCTATGAGTGTCAGTAACTGCTTCTCTGTCTTCCCTAATTTCCTGAAATATTGCAGCTTTTACAGCAGAGATTGGAATGGTCCTATCCAATTCAATTTCAGGCTTATCACATGCAGTTTTAGCTGCCTTGTCTGTGTAGTCATGCTGGACAACACCTGTGTGAGATGATATTCATACAAATGAGACTCTGAAGCTCTTGCTCTTTGCTTTAATAATATTGTTTGTAATGGATGTTGCAACATTTCTAGTATCATCCTGCGAGCGACAGTGGAAGAGGTTACAAAATTCATGCAGCTACTCATGTTGCAATCTTGATGAGCTTGTTACATCATTTAACATATATATCAAAACTCTTTTATAGCATAATGGCTCCAAAAACCGCACCACAACATATTCTGCATTTACCGTAAGTAATTTTCATTTGTGGTGAGGCAGAGCTATATACTATTTATTCGAATATTTATTGAGTATCCTGTAACACTTCATTTACAGAAAATCGAAATCTTCCAACCGTTTCAAAGAAAACGGGTTAAGCACAAACTTGTTATAATTTAAATGAACCATTTATAATTAACAAGAACCACTATTCTCTTTTGGCCTCGACGATGATATATCTCGTTCTCACTATTGGCCTCGACAAGTATAGGAAGCCGGCGGTTTGTCTAAGATCCCATCTGTCTTGATGATTTTACCTATTAGGATCTTAAATACTGAAGTAGCAGTGTTTTGACATTACAGCTTCGGCGGGTAGGAAGTTCCATGTGTTTATAACCTTATGGGTGAAGGAGCCTCTCCTATTTTCTGTCCTACATTGTGGCTTGTTGAGCTAGAATCCGTTGCTCCTTGTTCGTATTACATATGACTTCTTGAAGAAGTGGTTTGGATCAATATCCTTCAAGTTCAATATTTTACATGTTTCGATCAGATCAGCCCTGTTATGTTTGGCTAGCAGTGTTGTTAGCCCATTCCACCCTCCTCTTCTTTTAACCCCTCTCCTCACATTCCCCCTCTTCTATTTCCCCTCTCCTCACAACTCCCTTCTTTCCTCATTTTCCCCTCTCTCCTTCCTTTACTCCCATCTCCCAACCCTCACCTCCTCTCTACTCCAACCTCGAACAAACATACATTTACATATTATATATAATATGGAAGGGGTATATCTAGCTGCACCAGGGGTCACTTTCCCCTCTTTCGACCCTCTTCACTACTTTCTACCCTATTTCCCCTCTTGGCCTCCTCGTCCCATCCCCTTGTTGGTCTTCCACTTCGTCCCTTCCATCATCCTCCCCCTCTTCCATTCCCATCCATCTCCCCTCTACACCTTCCCTCAGAAATGTTTTAAGAAGCACTGAAACAATTGTATGGGTCTCTCAGAAAATATATCATTTATTATAAATAAAAACTCTAGGGGAATAGCACCAAATATTTCACTCTTGACGCCATGAAAATTGCATGATCTCTATAACTTGTAATATTTCTTACAGCATTTAACTTAGGCCTGCCCCGATCAGCCTATGGCCGTCCTGTAATGCAGAACGTTTTTCGCTTTAAATTTGGGTGGGGATAGGCTTAAGGGTTTTGGCTACAACTTTCCCTCACTTTCACACGTCAGAGAGAGAGAGAGAGAGAGAGAGAGAGAGAGAGAGAGAGAGAGAGAGAGAGAGAGAGAGAGAGAGAGAGAGAGAGAGAGAGTGAGAGAGAGAGAGAGAGAGAGAGAGAGAGAGAGAGAGAGAGAGAGAGAGAGAGAGAGAGAGAGAGAGAGAGAGAGAGGGAGAGAGAGAGAGAGAGAGAGAGAGTGAGAGTGAGAGAGAGAGAGAGAGAGAGAGAGAGAGAGAGAGAGAGAGAGAGAGAGAGAGAGAGAGAGAGAGAGAGAGAGAGAGAGAGAGAGAGAGGGAGAGAGAGAGAGAG
>NC_091235.1:10128625-10161125 GCF_040958095.1 Procambarus clarkii
ATATATATATATATATATATATATATATATATATATATATATATATGACAATTTATTTTGAGGATTAAAATAGTGGGATACACGTAATAAGTATATTGTGATACGAAAGGCTAATGAAGTTATGTTAACTTTGGAAAGTTTGGAAAATTTGTTTGGAAAATCGGAAACATTGACAATGGTTAAAATTATATGTAAAAGTGAGTTAGATAAGGTAATTATCTTATTATTATCCTCAAGCACATTTAGGTACAAAGAACTTATGAGGTATAAAAATTGACTCGAAACCCGGCTCCTACTGGATCATTCGCCAATATAACTGAGGAACACGCACTCTCTGGCCGTCTCTGTGTATAAACCAAAGTCGTTTATCAGTATGTCGATGAAAACAGCAGCGAAATGTACTACTCAGTAGTTCCGAATGTACTGAGCTCTGATTTTAGATCATAAACATTATTTGATTAGAAAAACGTTCCAGTGCAGACGAGGAGTCACAATAACGTGGCTGAAATATGTTGACCAGACCACACACTAAAAGGTGAAGAGACGACGACGTTTCGGTCCGTCCTGGACCATTCTCAAGTCGATTGTGAGAATGGTCCAGGACGGACCGAAACGTCGTCGTCCCTTCACTTTCTAGTGTGTGGTTTGGTCAATAAACGTTCCAGTATTCCTACACCCTCTCCTCCCACTCCTTCGCCCCAGTAAGCAAAATATGCTTGAGAAACATATACAAATGTTGGGGAAACGTTTTCACTGGGAAGAGTCCCCCCTCCCCCCCGGTGCGCAGGCGCAGGTGGGGGACTGGAGAGGGGAATAGGGAGGTCGGGCGGATTGTGAGGGGCCTCAGACCCCCTCCCCCCTCACACCTGAGCCAGTGCCACATGAGAGCGCACCGTGGCATCCTCTCAGTCAGCGCTGGCACTGATAAGTATACCATTACCCTCCCATCTACTCGTTCAGACGGATTTGTTGTTCACCTTCTATCAACTTGTAGACATATGTTAGTGCGATCATTGAGTCGAGTACTCCGTCTCACTTGGAGCTGCAGGAGTGCCACTAATGTCCTGATCTTGATCTTACGAAATAACAAAACTGCTCTTCAGAAGAAAACGTTATCTCCTGCTGTGATAAGGTACCTGGTGTGAGGGCGCCGGGTGTGAAGAGGCCATGGCTGACGATGTCCTTGGTGAGCGCGGGCAGCTGAGGTTTCTCCTGGTGGTGGTGGCGGCCGCGCTGACTGGAGTGCTAGGCTTCAACCTACCCTTCAAGGAATATGTAGGATACTACATAGAAGGAAACGTCTTGATGACGCTGAAGGTGAGACCACCGTCTCTCTGGCAGCGAGTTTTGAAACGAACAGGAATTAGCTAGGTAATAGGGGCAATCAGGGTGAAAGAAACTTTGCCCATTTGTTTCTGCCTCGTGCGGGAATCGAACCCGCGCCACAGAATTACGAGTCCTGCGCGTTATCCACCAGGCTACGAGGCCCCCACAGTGGGTGAGTGAGGGAGGTCTGTCACAGATGACACAGATGACAGACCTCCTGTCATTGGAGGTAACAGGGGGTGAGCTGTCTCGCCACAGCAACATGGCGTCGAGACAGCTCTCTCTCTCTCTCAGACACTGAGAGTGTTCTAGAGAGTCTTGTCTCTGAAATAATGAGGGTTTTGTGGGGGGACCTCGCTTTCACTAAACGTGAGATAGCAATCTCTTAATTTTGGGGGTGTGAGGGAGTGGCCTTTCTAAACAATGATGGTGAATGAGACAACTTATGAGGGTAAAAATAGCCTAGGCTTCTCTATCCTTTTGGGATGTATCTAGTTATTCTCAATAAACTTACTTGAACTTGAATGAGGCAACTGTATCTGAGACTTTGAGCGAGAGATCTTATGAGTGATGATTGGAGCACCCTGAGTGAAACAGCTATCTTACCACATACAGGCAATCCATGCCCGTGCCACCTGTTGGGTGACTTAAATCTTCACCCATCAACCAATCTCTCCGTTACAGAGAGCGTCGCTTATACAGTGTGCGAACGCGTGTCTCAACAACCAGCCACAGTGTCGAGCCTTCAACGTGATCTACTCTGGCACCGTCAGGCCCAGCAGGGAGTACACCTGCGAGGTCCTCTCCTCCTACAACAACCTGCACATCTTAGCCTACAAGACGCTCTACTATAAACCCGGTAGGCCCCTTCGTGTTCTGGGATTTGTTTACATAAATATCCGGTTTCCGTCTGTCCTGGTAAATTTTGGCTGTAGGATGCAGCGTGGGGTCATGGCCAGTCAGGGGATACATGTGTGTGTTGCAGGATAAAGTATGTATGTGTGTATCACAGGATACAGCATGTGTACACCACAAGAGCCTAATCACCAACCAGAAACTATGCAATAGTCCTGAAGGTATAGTCCAGTATTAAAGCATACTATTAGTTAATATTCATCGCGAATCGGGGTACACCTCTCACTATATATACACAAAGATGCATTTCATAGTGTATATACACCGAGTAGAGTGATACACCTATTAATATACATACACAATGTATATCTATCGAGAAGCGTGGTAAACTTGTCAGTGTATATCATAATCTAGATGGATATAGTAACGTGATTTTTTTGTATATATATATATATATATATATATATATATATATATATATATATATATATATATATGTCGTACCTAGTAGCCAGAACGCACTTCTCGGCCTACTATGCAAGGCCCGATTTGCCTAATAAGCCAAGTTTTCCTGAATTAATATATTTTCTCAAATTTTTTTCATATGAAATGATAAAGCTACCCATTTCATTATGTATGAGGTCAATTTTTTTTTATTGGAGTTAAAATTAACGTAGATATATGACCGAACCTAACCAACCCTACCTAACCTAACCTAACCTATCTGTATAGGTTAGGTTAGGTTAGGTAGCCGAAAAAGTTAGGTTAGGTTAGGTTAGGTAGGTTAGGTTGTCGAAAAACAATTAATTCTCGAAAACTTGGCTTATTAGGCAAATCGGGCCTTGCATAGTAGGCTGAGAAGTGAGTTCTGGCTACTAGGTACGACATATATATATATATATATATATATATATATATATATATATATATATATATATATATATATATATATATATATATATATATATATATATATATATATATATATATATGGTAACATATTTTCTTTTCTAAGATGGAATTGGAATTGAAAAATACACACAATTGTAACGGTAATTAAAACACACACATACAATAAATGCGATTAATGAAATAAGAAGAAATTATAAAGCATTCAAACAACTGAACCAGATTGGCGGGTAGTTTTCCTGGGGAAACTACGTTAAAAGAGAAAGCCGAAGGTCTGTAAAGAAGGTCAAGAATATCAAAATAATCCACACGTATCTATCTTTTTCTCTTGCAGACATGTACCAGGACCTGGGATACAACAGGAGCCTTGATCGACTGGTCTATTACGTGCCTCCAGTGAAAAGTTTGCCATGGTCTATTGCCCAATGGAAGTGCAAGAACTTATGGGGGGAGTTACTGGTGCCCCGGACGGAAGCAGAGTATGAGTGGATGAAGGGCGTCTACATCAACATGGCCTATGAGGCTATGTGGCTGCCCATCTTAGAATTAGGTGAACGGGATACCAATGACTCACACTATGTCTGGACGGGTTGGAACTTGAACAGCACCGCAGGTGAGTATAGTTGATATGATATTTTCTTCACTATTGTTATTCGGAGATTTAACATTTCAGCAGAATTACTGATTTGTGGGTTGGAAATAATTTGGAACGTTTTATATTCACGTTCGAAATTATTTTGGAACGCGAATGGGAAAGCATACAAAGTGTTCGCAGCCTTATGCCCCTCCACATAATTTCATGGGTTCATTGTGGGAGCGGATCCCCTCTTCATAGGAGCAATAGGGCCGACTCTGACCCGCCAATAATAATAGTAAACACGCTCCCCTCCCTTCACCTGTCATTCTGCAAAGTCGTGTGAGGCTATCCAAAAGCGGCCGGCCTCCAATTTTGGATAAACAGGCGGACAAACAAATGAACATCACCTTTTATAGCGCTCTATAAATATCTTTTTTAGATAAACATTTTGCAGGTATATTCTCTTGGGTCTGGTTTTACAGTTGAATATAATACTACATTTCTCTAAACGTGAAGCATAAGCTAATATTAATCGCTTTCGCCAAATATATAATTTACAGATGTGAGAAGTTACTCATACTTTAGTATATAAAGAAATATATTAACCAGACCACACACTAGAAAGTGAAGGGACGATGACGTTTCGGTCCGTCCTGGACTATTCCACAATCGACTTGATAATGGTCCAGGACGGACCGAAACGTCGTCGTCCCTTCACTTTCTAATACGTGGTTTTGGTCAACATATTTCAGCCACGTTATTGTGACTCCTCGCCTGCATAAAGAAATATATTTTACAGTAGCATACACCTAAACCCAGAATATTTCACCGCTAGAAAAGGAGCTTCCTGAAAAGCCATGCTATCACTTGGAACCACCCACATGGACTGTTTGGCAGAGCGAAAGCCTAATATCATCCAGAGACGGTGTTCAATTCCCGATAGCCTAAATGACTATAATAATAATAATAATAATAATTTTTATTTAGGCAAAGGTACATACATAAAGAGATTTTACAAAGTTTGTTGGCTTTATAGATAGGAGCTAGTACATACAATGCCTAAAGCCACTATTACGCAAAGCGTTTCGGGCAGGAAAAAACACTACTGACTAAAGCTTAAAACTAATGGGTAAAAAGAAAAAAATGCGTTGAGTACAAATAAAAATAGACTGAGCATCAATCCTTCACCCTATCCCTCATATCCCATCCAAGTGCTGTATAGCCATTCAGGCTTAGTGTTCTCTCCTGATAACTATACCTTGGCGATGTTTTGTATTCTGGAAGATTAACCTTTCCATTTTCTACAGCCCCGGGGTCGCTGCAGATGAACTGGACGGACGACAACGTCACGGTAATGTGCCCTGGTTACGACGGTACGACGTTCACTTGCGACACCGTCGACTGTGCGCTCTTCACCTCCTCCACCGCCGGATCAAATGACTTTCATATTGTTATTCAGGAGTGTTTCAACGCCTCGTTTTACGATACTCAGAAAATAGGTTACATCTGCGAGGCCGCCATTCCCGATCCTGCCACCTATCCCTGGCTCAACCCTCCGACCTATCCATGGAACCATCCTGAGCTGTGATGCCTCCTGTTATTGTTCAGGTCTATCTTCATTTGTTAAGACGCCAGTTAGGCTCAGTTTTTTTATTATTATTTTCTACCACAAACGTGGCCACACATTTACAATGCTAACCAGCATATATACATTTTCTTCTGTCCTCCATAGACAGGGTTAGAGATCAGTTAAACATATAGTTCAGGGATTTATTGAACAATTAGGCTCAGTGTCAGTCAGACACACACACACACACACACATTCAGAAATTTGCGTAAGGAATCATTCAGAACTTTGTATACCACATATGTCAGGCCAATCCTGGAGTATGCAGCCCCAGCATAAAGTCCATATCTAGTCAAGGATAAGACCAAACTAGAAAAGGTTCAAAGGTTTGCCACCAGACTAGTAAACGAGCTGAGGGGTATGTGCTACGAGGAGAGACTACGGGAATTAAACCTCACTTCGCTGGAAGACAGAAGAGTTAGGGGGGGACATGATCACCACATTCAAGATTCTCAAGTGAATTGATAGGGTAGATAAAGACAGGCTATTGAACACATGGGGCACACGCACTAGGGGACACAGGTGGAAACTGAGTGCCCAAATGAGCCACAGAGATATTAGAAATAATTTTTTTAGTGTCAGAGTGGTTGACAAATGGAATGCATTACGAAGTGATGTGGTGGAGGCTGACTCCATACACAGTTTCAAGTGTAGATATGATAGAGCCCAATAGGCTCAGGAACCTGTATACCTGTTGATTGACGGTTCAGAGGCAGGACCAAAGAGCCAGAGCTCAACCCCCGCAAGCACAATTAGGTAAGTACAATTAGGTGAGTATACACACACACACACACACATATATATATATATATATATATATATATATATATATATATATATATATATATATATATATATATATATATATATATATATATATATATATATATATATATATGTCGTACCTAGTAGCCAGAACGCACTTCTCAGCCTACTACGCAAGGCCCGATTTGCCTAATAAGCCAAGTTTTCCTGAATTAATATATTTTCTCTAATTTTTTTCTTATGAAATGATAGAGCTACCCATTTCATTATGTATGAGGTCAACTTTTTTTTATTGGAGTTAAAATTAACGTAGATATATGACCGAACATAACCAACCCTACCTAACCTAACCTAGCCTATCTTTATAGGTTAGGTTAGGTAGCCGAAAAAGTTAGGTTAGGTTAGGTTAGGTTAGGTAGGTTAGGTAGTCAAATAAACATTAATTCATGAAAACTTAGCTTATTAGGCAAATCGGGCCTTGCATAGTAGGCTGAGAAGTGCGTTCTGGCTACTAGGTACGACATATATATATATATATATATATATATATATATATATATATATATATATATATATATATATATATATATATATTAACAATCTTTGGACAACACCCACCAGTGGGACTCGAACCCAGAAAGCACAACTACCTTCCAGTAGCTGCCATAACTAGTACGCTTTAACCCACTACACCATCAGACCCTACAAAAGAAGTTGTAGTGTAGAAGTGATGGTGTAGTGGGTTAAAGCGTACTAGTTATGGCAGCTACTGGAAGGTAGTTGTGCTTTCTGGGTTCGAGTCCCACTGGTGGGTGTTGTCCAAAGATTGTTAATCTTCACTTGTGGTTTATGCAAGTATAGGCTTATATATATATATATATATATATATATATATATATATATATATATATATATATATATATATATATATATATATATATATATATATATATATAAGCCTATACTTGCATATATATATATATATATATATATATATATATATATATATATATATATATATATATATATATATATATATATATATATATATGTGAGTTTGGGTGTTTATAAATAAGAGCTGCCACGTTTGGACCAAGAGAGACTTTCTACAGTTTCCTGTATTCTTATGTCCTCGCGTGTTTGGTTAGCTGCGTGTAATACGCACAATAAATGTTAGTAACAAAACGTATAATTTTCCTTTTTATGTAATAAAATAATATACTAATAAACTGTTTCTTTTAATTAACTCCATAAAAACACCTCCCGCACACACAATTATACACATAAGTTAGTCTTCAGGAATCTACACATATAGGTCTTCAGAAAGCTATATTGAACCTACATAACACCAACTCCTGAGTGTGCAGCACCAGCATGGTGTCCACACTTAAACAAAAATTGAATATGAATAAAACACATAGATAAGCGAGTATGCAGCGCTCAAGAAGAGGATTAAACTACAATAAGCGTATGGGAGCATGTTTAATGCTACTGATTCAGACACACTCAAGTGTGAACAGATTGTTGACGGTTTAAACCCTTACGGTGCTTAAGGTGTTTGGTGTTTAAGGTGTTTAAACCCTTACGATGTATATTGTCACTATGCTAATATTTTTATTTGGTTTGTTAACTATTTCTAATCATCACAGGTTGATTTATTACATTTAAGTAGGTGCGCAGTTTAGGGGTTAAGGTGAGACATTTAGTGAGGAGTGACTCAGTAGGAGCCTACACTGGGTTGTGTAGTGTGAGACTGCAGGCACCCGTGACCAGGGTGTGACATGGTTTGTTAACTTATATATTAACAGTTTATTAACATTTTATCAAGTAACATCACACTGGGACCCCAAGAGGCCGCCTCACACAGCGGGTGAAAGATGGAGTTGACTAACTTTAGTGTGTTCTGGACACCGTTCGCGTCCTGCCGGTGACTAACAGAAAGGTATTCAGAACAGCTCCTCTCCCTCGCACTTGGACTGGATGGTAGAGGGACGGTCTCACTTCATTCATGTCGGCGTTCAATCCCCGACGGTCCATAAGTGGTTGGGCACCATTCCTTTCCTTCTACACATTGACCAGCAACTATTCTTACCGAAATAGCGTCCGCTATTATGACAGCAATCACCACTACCACTACAATTGACACCAGTATCACAACAGCTATAACCACCCCAACAGCAACCACTCCCACAACAGCCCCCCCCCCCGCACCACCACTACCACCATCGCGCCTCTAATCACCTCCTTCAGAAATCTAATTTGCATTCGAAATTTGTACAAAAATCTTGACGATAAATTGCTAATGGACGGAAAGCAAAGAGAAACCACTACGAACACACAGTATTTACAACTAACGAAGAGAAGAGAATCACGACAATGTTTACATTCCATCAAGGCCAATTATGGTCCCTGGAGGCACAGTTACCGTAGCAACGTCATCGTTATTGTTGCTGACTCTACCAGTGAAGAAGCGACCACTACTTAACCCTCAGACGTCCAATATTATGCCCTAGAGAAGAAGAAGAAAAAAAGGATTTTGCTAAAAAAAGGATTTTGCTAAAAATAATAAAACCAGGAGGCGGTGACTAGTTTTATATAAGGAAAGACATAGAATTTACATAAAAAGGTTATATATTCCGCTTGACTAAAAGTGTCTTGATCTTTTCTTTGTCCTTAAACTGGTGTCTTTGTCTCTGCTCTCACAGCACTCAGCTCATCATCACTCTCCCTCTGGCTCTCCCGTGCCGCTGCTGAACATTCACTCTCACCCATCCTTTCATGTGAGTAAACTGTGGGTAATGTACCTGTGTCACCGTATATAGGTGAAGGCTGTTCACGTCAGTCAGTTTGGAGCAGGGCATAACATTCAGTTGCTCCTAGCTCTCAGTGCGGGGTTCACACACACACACACACACACACACACACACACACACACACACACACACACACACACACACACACACACACACACACACACACACACACACACATACACACACACACACACACGCTCCACGTGTCGTGTGTCGTGACTGAGTCACTGGAGTAATAAGAGGTCTCTCAGTTTTAGCACTGCTTTCTTGAAGTTCATGACGGTCTCTTAGAGTGGCACACCTTTTGTAAGTGGTCGGAACTGCCAGAGGGAGTGGTGCTAGGCATAGGGATGAGGGGGGAGGGGGGTAAGAGAGTCGTGGGTGAGTACTCACCTGGTTGTGCTTGCGGGGGTTGAACTTTAGCTTTTTGGTCCCGCCTCTCGACTGTCAATCAACTGTTGTACAGATTCCTGAGCCTACTGGGCTTTATCATATCTACACTTGAAACTGTGTATGGAGTCAGCCTCCACCACATCACTGCCTAATGCATTCCATTTATTAACTACTCTGACACTGAAAAAATCTTTCTAATATATCTGTGGCTCATTTGGGTACTAAGTTTCCACCTGTGTCCCCTTGTTCGTGTTTCACCCATGCTAAAGAGTTTGTCGTTGTCCACCCTGTCAATTCCCCTGATAATTTTGTAGGTGGTTATCATGTCTCCCCTTACACTTCTGTTTTCCCAGGAACGTGAGGTTTAGCTCCCGTAACCTTTTCTCGTAGCTCATACCTCTCAGTTCTGGGACTAGTCTGGTGGCATTCCTCTCAAACTTCTCTAATGTTGTCTTGTGTTTAATTAGGTATGGACTCTAGGCTGGAGCTGCATACTCCAGAATTGGTTTGACATAGGTGGTATACAAGATCCTGAACGATTCCTTACAGAAGTTTCTAAAGGTAGTTCTTATGTTGGCCAATCTAGCCGCTGATGATATATTTTTGATGTGGACCTCTGGGGACAGGTTCGATGTGATATCAATCCCCAGATCTTTCTCTCTATTTGACTCTTGCAGGATTTCACCGCCCAGATGGTACCTTGTGTTCAGCCTCCTGCTCCCTTCGCCTAATTTCATTACTTTACACTTTCCTGAGTTAAACTTTAGTAGCCATTTTCTAGACCATTCCTCCAGTTTGTCCAGGTCGTCCTGTAGTCTCTGTCGATCTTCATCTGTCTTGACTATTCTCATAATTTTTGCATCATCATCAAACATGAGTGGCTCATCATCATGAGTGTGGGAGTGGTTGGTTGTGAGGAGGAGTGGATGCTTTGTCTATCATCAAACGTCAACGGTTTGGTAATCTAGCCACCAAACCCCCTGTTTATGCAGCCCGTTCTCTTGATTTGCCACAATGTACAAAACAGAGTGCTACCCTAACCTAACCTAACCAAACATAACTTAACTTAAGTTAACCTAACCTAACCTAACCTAACCAAACATAACCTAACTTAACTTAACCTAACCTAACCAAACATAACCTAACTTAACCTAACCTAACCTAACCTAACCAAACCTAACCTAACATAACCTAACCTAACATAACCTAACCTAACCTAACCTAACCTAACCTAACCTAACCTAACCTAACCTAACCTAACCTAACCTTACCAAACATAACTTAACCTAACCTAACCTAACCTAACCTAACCTAACCTAACCTAACCAGCTGTTGTACAAACAACGCGGATTTGCGTGAGCCGCTACTTTTCATGGTACTAATAAATTGTATGTTTCGGTCCTTAACATCCAAAATAAGACGTATTAATGAGATGATGGATTGCTACTCAACAGATGACGTTCAAACTTGTCTTGAAAAGTTTTCTTCCTGACGTTCTCTACTGGAATCGCACGAGTCTCTAAAAGCTTCACTCACTTACTGCAAATACAAATATTTACAAATGAATTATCTGAGAAAGCGCCAAGCCATTACGACTATATAACATTTGAAAGGTTCAGGATAAATATTTGGGATGGGACGGGGGGGGGGGGGGGGGAAAGAAATGGTACCCAACCACTTATGGACAGTCGGGGATTGAACGTCGACCTGCATGAAGCGAGACCGTGAATCTATAAACAAACAGGCTAAAACTATCGTCAAGGGAGGTAAACAGGTAATTATCAGCAGAAACACTACATAGCACTTACACTGTGGACAAAGCGTTGCTACAGGCCGGAGAATTAATGCCCAACTACTTCGACTAACTTTATTGAGGAATAAATACACACAAAGGGATGAGGTAGCTCAAGCTATTCTCACCCCCGATAAACCCCAACTACTTGGTATCGTTAAGAGTGGGACCTGCTTGAATATATCTCTTCAGCAAGCTAAAGAAAAACAAAATACTAACCACCATCATCCCTCTTCGTTAACTACAGTTCATAAATCATCCAACTGAATGGATCGTTGGAGCTAAAGGCAACAGCACGTCTCAGTGTAATACTTGACTGGTAAGGTAGAAGAGGAAGTGTGTGACATCGAAGTGTGTACCATCGAAGTGTGTGTCAACGAAGTGTGTAGTTCGAAGTGAGTGTACCATGTGATTGACGTTACGTTAAGTAATCCCTCTTGGTTTAAACATAGTGGATCGTAACCCGTCAGAACGATCTGCAAGATGGGGCAGCCTCCACCAGTACCCACAATGGGCAGCCTCCACCAGTTGTGGGGAAGTGCCTCTAAGGACAGTTCCCCCAACAAACTACACTAGAGACACTAGAGGCAGTACGTTATTTACGTCTTTATAGCATATATATGCTGGATATACATTGCATATATATGCATTGTTCTTATTTACATCCACACAAAATCATTCATTTATATATATATATATATATATATATATATATATATATATATATATATATATATATATATATATATATATATATATATATATATATGCGGAAAATCCACAGAGAAATGGGAAAGAGAGATGTATGTATGCATATTTGTATGCGGATTTTCCGCATACAAATGATCAGTGTTTAGTGATCGTCAATTGCATATATATATAATGTGTGTGTGTGTGTGTGTGTGTGTGTGTGTGTGTGTGTGTGTGTGTGTGTGTGTGTGTGTGTGTGTGTGTGTGTTTAACACACGCTTAAACAAATCTATTGATCCCACCTATACCAAGTCAACCCCGTAATTTGCTTCGTAAGTCTACGATCGTGTTTCCAGCGCAGTACGGACGCACGTTCTTAACCAAACCAGCTGCAGGTTTAATAATAACGAAGCAACTAAACTAAAAACTACAATACCAATCGCAGCGCGACTCTGAACATCGTCAGCCGTACAGTTAGTCAGTAATTACAGAACGCAGACGAGCATAAAAGCCGCAGTTAATGCACCTGTATCGGCTAGGCTTAATGTGCTGACGCTTTTAAATCATAATTCACTTTTAAATCTCATTCTGGGTGGATATTTGTATTTTCTCGGGACCGAAGTCACAATGGACTTGAGAATGGTCCAGGACGGACCGAAACGTAGTCGTCCCTTCACTTTCTAGTGTGTGGTTTGGTCATCATTTTCTCGTCTATACGGGTTTTCTTGCTAATTAATGTGTGTGTGTGTGTGTGTGTGTGTGTGTTCCTACCTGAATGTGTTTGCAGGGAACGTGCTATAGCTCCTGGTCCCCTGTTTGTTTTAGCTGTCAGCCGAACTACTGATCTTCCAAGACGCTGCCTTAATCGACTGAATCCTCGTCACGGCCCTTGTGGATTTGTCCACCCTTATACATTGTGCCCACTGAGGAATGAAGCACAATTTTGAACGAAATTGCTCTTGTTCGTGGATCTAACTCCCCCCCCCCCTCAAGCTAACATTGGGTCAACTCGACCCTCTGGGCACAGGATCACTGGAGAAAATATAACAATATATCCACTTCCACTTTGGCTAAGGCTTCGACAGGAATACTGTCGAGTTCACGCGCCTGATAGCCCAATGGAAATATCGAAATCTGATTGGTTGTACTCTGCTTAGTCCTAGTTACAGCCCCGCTCCTGTGCCAGGTAAGTCCACTACGGGCTCACCATAGCCCGTGCTATTTGGAACTTGTTCCCAGTAGCTGAATCTATAACAACGTTGATATAGTTTACGGGCTCACTATAGACCGTGCTACATGGACACTTCGCTCTGAGTAGCTATATCTATAACAACGTTGTTACAATCAATGACTGAGCAGATTGTTGTTTTAAATTCAGCAACTCAGAACAAAAAGCTCCAAGTAGCACGGGCTATGGTGAGCCCGTAGTGGACTTACCTGGCACAGGAGCGGGGCAAGTAGCACGGGCTATGGTGAGCCCGTAGTGGACTTACCTGGCACAGGAGCGGGGCAAGTAGCACGGGCTATGGTGAGCCCGTAGTGGACTTACCTGGCACAGGAGCGGGGCAAGTAGCACGGGCTATGGTGAGCCCGTAGTGGACTTACCTGGCACAGGAGCGGGGCAAGTAGCACGGGCTATGGTGAGCCCGTAGTGGACTTACCTGGCACAGGAGCGGTGCAGGCTTTGGTCGTGGTGAGAGAATTCTGAATATATCAAGTTGTTATAGATTCAGCTACTCGGAACAGGTTCCAAGTAGCACGGGCTATGGTGAGCCCGTAACTTACCTGGCACAGGAGCGGGGCAAGTAGCACGGGCTATGGTGAGCCCGTAGTGGACTTACCTGGCACGGGAGTGGTGCCGTCTCTGAATATATCGATGATTGATTGATGAAAATTAAGCCACCCAAAAGGTGGCACGGGCATGAATAGCCCGTAAGTGGTGGCCCTTTCGAGCTATTACCAGTATCAAGAGCTGATACTGGAGATCTGTGGAGGTGCGACTGCACCTGCGTGACGGGAGATGTCTCCCGGACCAAATGGTGACCAAATGGTGTGAATATATCAACGTGAGAGAGTTATTATACCTTTACGAGCTATTCGTGCCCGTGCCACCTCTGGGCTGGCTTAATCTTCATCAATCAATCAATCAATATCCGTGCGTTAGGAAGGCAACAACACGGCAGCTAACCTTCTCCCATTGAGCTACAAGATTAGAAACAACACCAACTAATTTGATTCTTTACCACTGACGGAGGATTAAGACAAACGAGCTGATTGGTCCTTCCTTTGTCAGCCGCGGGAGTGCAATCACACGCTTTGCTTGGTTCCTTTGTTCCGTGGTCTTCTCTCTACCTCCCCCCCCCCTACCCACTCCTTCCCTCCCCAGGACGTGGGGGAAGGGGAATAGGGGAAGAAGGAACTAACCTCTCACAGAACTTCTCACATATGACAAGCTCAGTGTTGGTGATTAATTAATAATAAACTTATTTCAATTTCAATTTCAATTTCAAGTGTTGGTGATTCTTGTGTCACGTCTTCCACAGCCTAGTCATCGATGTGCTATTGGTAATTCACAGGAGAAATTGATTGATGAAGATTAAGCCACCCAAAAGGTGGCACGGGCATGAATAGCCCGTAAGTGGTGGCTCTTTTGAGCCATTACCAGTATCAAGAGCTGATACTGGAGATCTGAGGAGGTGCGACTGCACCCTGCGTGACGGGAGATGTCTCCCGTGACAGGAGAAAGCGCTAATTACATTTATATAGCAACTGAAAGGGATAGGGATTTGGGATAGGAGGCAGGGATAGTTACGTGGATGTCTTAGCCAGTAACAGCAAGATGCCTGCAGGGTTGTAGTGACCCCAGCCTCATCGAGGTCACGAGGTCATCAGTGGGGGTCAAGGTGGCAGCCCACTCGCAAAGGTCACTATAACAGGCGGCACATAAAGGAAGCAAAAGGTTGGTCACACGGCACCGCTCCTGTGCCAGGCAAGTCCACTACGGGCTCACTGTAGCCCGTGTTACTTGCCCCGCTCCTGTGCCAGGTAAGTCCACTACGGGCTCACTATAGCCCGTGTTACTTGCCCCGCTCCTGTGCCAGGTAAGTCCACTACGGGCTCACTATAGCCCGTGTTACTTGCACCGCTCCTGTGCCAGGTAAGTCCACTACGGGCTCACTATAGCCCGTGCTACTTGCCCCGCTCCTGTGCCAGGTAAGTCCACTACGGGCTCACTATAGCCCGTGCTACTTGCACCGCTCCTGTGCCAGGTAAGTCCACTACGGGCTCACTATAGCCCGTGCTACTTGCCCCGCTCCTGTGCCAGGTAAGTTCCGGGCTCACCATAGCCTGTGCTACTTGGAACTTGTTCCAAGTAGCTGAAGCTATAACAACAACAAACAACAGTAAGCAAAATAAACAGTCAATACATTCACATGAAGGAACACACGTGTACATGAAAAGCACGCATGATAGCACGACACGATAGCACGCATGATAGCACGACACGATAGCACGCATGATAGCACGACACGATAGCACGACACGATAGCACGCACGATAGCATGACACGATAGCACAACACGATAGCACGCATGATAGCTCGAGATGATAGTACGTAAATTCCCTGTACACGTATGAGGTCACTATGTAAATACTATGGTTAAATTTACTGCATATAGGTACTAATTATCTAATTTACCTCATTTTACCTGAGGGGCCACTAACCCTGTAGTGGTCTCGACGAGGACAGGAAGCCGGCGGTTTGTCGAAAGTCCCCCCCCCCCCCATTTGCCTCGAAATGCCTTCGACATTTAGATATGTATATCGTAATTCTTACATCATGCCTACTGTTCCAGCATATTCTCCAAAAATAATAGTACGTAAAGCGACAGGGTATGTCGCTTTACGTACATAAAGCATATGTACAAAAAGCGCTTTACATAAAGCATATGTACATAGAGTGCTTTACATAAAGCATATGTACGACAATTAACTGTTACACGCTAAAAAAAGGTCCTTATTTGTGATATTAATATTCTATAAGGGAGGAGAAAGATGGCGACGAAAAATATATGTACTCAATTTGTCCAATTATTCTTAAGTCTAAGACAGACTAGACCGTGTTGATAGTTAAGTTGTTGCCGTTTTTGTTAAGTCCTGTTTACACTAATAGTGCAAAACCTGAATGTTCAATTAATTCACAGCAGTTCGATCTGACCGCAGGCGCAACCAGACTGGAGACGCCGCTAACACACTAATATCATATTTCCTTATTCTGGATTGTTGTTGTTTTAGATTCATCTACTCAGAACAGAAGTTCCAAGTAGCACGGGCTATGGTGAGCCTGAATTATTCTGGAGTTTTCATATTATTTATATAATCCACTCCATCCCTTCCATATGGATGCCATTCGTCTCTACAACAGCACTGCCTCTTTTACTCCATATGAGTTAATTGACGATTTGGACTATGTTTTGCAATCGAAAAATAAAGTTTTGTGAGGAAGCCTGATTTTTAAGTATCCCATGAAACCACTTTCTTTATTAAAGGGAACATAAAAAATGGGTTCATTTTGCCTACGAATTATAGGGTAAACATTCCTAAAACGTGTCGCCACTTTCTGGTTTGGCGCCTCGCAAAGAAAGCCTGTGATTCTTTTTTAACTCCTCTTAGCCAAAAGCGAGGTTATACTCATGTGATGACCCATCCACATATTGGATCTGATTTTGGTAAACAAAGAGGCCCTTCAATCACTACGTTGAAGTGCGAAAATAAACTGTTTGTTTCACCACAATGCTTGGTCGACGCAAGTGCCATATCCCTATAGTCAGAAGCTTAAACTTTCATACTAGCATTATGGTGCTGTTGTGTGTGTGGCCACATTCATAATAGTAATCTGTCTTTACCTCTCCGGTGTCCACACGCTGGGGCAGGCGTGGAGGGACCCAATAGTCAACGCTATACTGTTCGACACAGAACATTTACAGAATAATGATATCTCTTTACACGTTGAATCTACGTGGACACATATAAGTATCCCCAAGAATCCACATAGAGATATGCATAAGCCTCCTCAAGAAATCACATGGACAATTATACAAGCCTCTCCGAGAGGACATATGGATACATATACAAGACTCATACCGCATCCACATAGACACATTAAAGGCTCCACAAGAAGCTACATGGAATATGAGCCTCTCCCCCCAAAAAAAAATTCATATGGATACATATATAAGCTTCTACAAGAATCCACATGGATACATATGTAAGCCTCCATATGCATCCACATATATAAGCCAAGTACAGCACATTTTCCTAAAACGATAGTACTTATAGTAACTATTTGGTCGAAAGAACCAATAATCCATTATGGACCACAACAAACTTTACGTTTTGTAAATTTAATGTTAAAAAACCTGGAAAAATATAGCTAGAAATCAAGCTTAATAATTTCTAAGCTTACTATGGGTCAAATATGTTCTATATTAAGCCAAAGATAGCGTGTATTAGACTAAAGATTGATAGGGCACGTTACGTTAAGTTCTATATTTATAATGCAGTTAAAAAAGTTTCAAATATGTCGAAAATCAATAATAAAAAATGTAACTTTCTGGTGGTCCATCACTACATACTGGTGGTGCTTTCGACCAAATAGTTACTGCGAGGATTTTAATTTTAGGAAGATGGATTTCCACATACACAAATGTAGGGAGTTATTTAAGGGAGAAAACATGGAAACAATTATTGCAGTGTTATGATTAACATAAAATTCTTTTATTTAAAAAGAATGCTACAATTTGATCAATTTACTTATATTAGGCTATTTGTTTATTTCCTGCTGTTGATATTGATCATTGATTTATACAATGCAATCAGCATCTATACGATTTTGTCTGTCTTACCTAGACAAAGCTTGAGTTTCTCTCACATATACTGAAGCGGGTTATTGAGTGCTCAACCACAAAATGTGATTGAAGTGTTTTAACAATTAAAAATTACAATCCCATTACATTCATCATTCCTAAATTTACTAGGCAGGGGAGCAGCCACAGTACATAGTGAGTGATTCGAGCACTCAACCACAGGTGATTAAAAAGCTTTTTTTTTATAAATTCAGGTTATAATATCACATATAACTTTTGCGTTACATAGTAAATCTGGGGAGGGGGTGGGGGTAGGCTGGGCCAGATTCACGAAGCGGTTACGCAACTACTTACGAACGTGTACCTCTTTCCTCAATCTTTGACGCCTTTAGTTACATTTATGAAACAGTTTACAAGCATGAAAACTTCCCAATCAACTATTGTTATTCTTATAAACAGCCTCCTAGTGCTTCGGAGCTCATTAACTGTTTAATTATTGTAAACAAAGCCGCCAAAGATTGAGAAAAGATGTACAGGTTCGTAACTGCTTCGTGAATCTGGGGTACAGGTCCAGTATGTCACCGAATGTTTCAATGTGCATAAAACATTTCCAGAGTTCAGGGAATCTTAACCCAGGGGACCGGAAGTCAGTCAATATAAAACATTCAACAATATGTTACATGTCAAATGAGGCAAAAGCTGTCCTCAGATGTGAAGAGTTACGATGAAACCATTTCAACATAAATGAGTATTGATGATGGTGTTAATTATCAACGTCATTGGTCAGAGCGTCCTATTCATCTTTAATGAGTCATTATTAATATGTTCTAATCCAATCATCAGTTTTAAGAACAGCTTGACACTAATGCTGAGAATGAAGGTGGCGACGTTTCGGCCCTGTCTTGGAGCCTTATCATCTTGATAAGCGTCACGACGTGATAAGGGTTTAGGAAAGACCGAAACGTTGTCACTTTCGTTCTATAGGTGTGAGTTGGGTTACTTGATTTTTTTTTTTGAGATATATATACAAGAGTTGTTACATTCTTGTACAGCCACTAGTACGCGTAGCGTTTCGGGCAAGTTCTTAATCCTATGGTCCCTGGAATACGACCCCCTGCCGCGAAGAATCGTTTATTTATTTGATACTAAATATTGTTGCAGCCTGATCTGGTAGCCTAATCTAGCAGCTTAATCTAGCTGCTTAATCTAGCAGCTTAATCTAGCTGCTTAATCTAGCTGCTTAATCTAGTAGCTTAATCTAGCAGACTAATCTAGCTGCTTAATCTAACTGCTTAATGTAGCAGCCTAATCTAGCTGCTTAATCTAGCAGCTTAATCTAGCTGCTTAATCTAGCTGCTTAATCTAGTAGCTTAATCTAGCAGCCTAATCTAGCTGCTTAATCTAACTGCTTAATGTAGCAGCCTAATCTAGCTGCTTAATCTAGCAGCTTAATCTAGCTGCTTAATCTAGCAGCTTAATCTAGCAGCTTAATCTAGCAACTTAATCTAGCAAACTAATCTAGCAGCCTAATCTAGCAGCTTAAGCTAGCAGCCTAATCTAGCAGCTTAATCTAGCAAACTAATCTAGCAGCCTAATCTAGCAGCTTAATCTAGCAAACTAATCTAGCAAACTAATCTAGCAGCCTAATCTTCATCTGACAGCTCCAGATCAACCCGTTCTCGCAAATTTAATAAGTCAATATTGACTTATTAAATATGTGCATAGGTGACATACTTAACATAATAGATACCCTTAAAAAGATTCATAGAAAACACCGACCTTACCTAACCTTGTTAGTATCTTAAGATAAGCATCTTATTGCTTCGTAATTGCAATTATTACCTAACCTATAATAGGTATAGGTTAAGTAATAATTGTAATTACGAAGCAATAAGATGCTTATCTTAAGATACTAACAAGGTTAGGTAAGGTCGGTGTTTTCTATGAATCTTTTTAAGGTATATCTATTATGTTTAGTATATCACCTATGCACGTAGTTAATAAGTCAATATTGACTTTACGAATTTGCGAGAACGGGTTGCCATCTGACAGTTGTGGTCCCAGCTCTGTACTTAATATTTCCTTAACCACTTGTTAGTAGTCTCTTAATCCTTGCGATGGTTAAGTAGTGATTGTTAGGATGTAGTTCACCGTCAGTTTCATTTATTGAAATTTACTCGACTTGTGTTTGATGAAGAATAATTTGGTAGTTATCTGAGGCACAGTTTGATTGTTAGTGTGGTCTGAGGTATAGCTATTGGTAGCTATTGATTCCAGAATCAAATTAATAGTACAATAAGTGGCTTAATGGCGGTCCATCACTACATATTGGTACTTTAGCCCAAATAGGTTGCTATAAGTACTATCATTTTAGGAAAATGGGTTGAATTGTCCTATTAATCTTTAGATTAACCTAACTAAACCTATTAATCTTTGCTTCACAGCCATACTATGGATATCAACCTTCTTAATTCGATATCACTTTACTTGTAATTATGTTCTGAAAATAAGATTTGTGGGAATTTGGAGAATTCGGATATCGAGGGTAAGAAACTATCAACAAAGCCTAAATCATTTAAAGAATACAGTTCTAGAATTACCTTTGATAACGTGATGATAGATATTTTAACAGTTGATATCTACATGTTTACCAGGATAGAATTAGGAGAACAAAATAGATTGTTTTGACAGAAAACAGCCTCATCCTGGTGACACTTCTTGTCACTCCCATACACAGCACCATCCCTCCCCCCCCCACATACTCCCATACACAGCACCAGCCCTCCCCCCACATACTCCCATACACAGCACCATACACCCCCCATACACAGCCCCATTAACCCCCCATACACAACCCCATCACGCCTCCACCATCAGCGCAAAATGTGACGTCATAACATCAGCTGACAGGGAGGCCGCGTGACCCCGGCTTCAGTATCCGGTCAGCCGTCGTGGCGCGAGGACCTCAGACGTCGTCTCCCGCCTTCATTCCTTCGACTTAACTGTGACCGTTGCTTATCCCTGGCGTGCACGCGCGCGCGCGTTTGAGTGCAGTATCCAGGATATATACTGCGTATAATATATATATATTATACACTATATAAGTGCAGATTTATAATGAATTATGTGACAATTGAATATTGTTATAGGGTTGATTGACACGGCTTGACGCGAATGAAACAATATCATCATTTATGATAAACGTTTTTAAAGTCAATTTATCTTAGTAGGTTGTTTAAGTTCTGGCTAGAAAATAGTCCAGCACCTATGTTAAGTTTGTGATACTGTAACTGTGGATGAAAAGCTTGTTGATAACGTGAAGAGTCGCTTAGTGCGGCTGTTGACCCCTGTTGGAGTGCCAGAGGCACTGGTCGAGGTGGGTGGTTGGCACTGGTCGAGGTGGGTGGTTGGCACTGGTCGAGGTAGGTGGTTGGCACTGGTCGAGGTGGGTGGTTGGCACTGGTCAAGGTGGGTGGTTGGCACTGGTCGAGGTGGGTGGTTGGCACTGGTCGAGGTAGGTGGTTGGCACTGGTCGAGGTGGGTGGTTGGCACTAGTCGAGGTGGGTGGTTGGCACTGGTCGAGGTGGGTGGTTGGCACTGGTCGAGGTAGGTGGTTGGCACTGGTCAAGGTGGGTGGTTGGCACTGGTCAAGGTGGGTGGTTGGCACTGGTCGAGGTGGGTGGTTGGCACTGGTCGAGGTGGGTGGTTGGCACTGGTCGAGGTAGGTGGTTGGCACTGGTCGAGGTGGGTGGTTGGCACTGGTCGAGGTAGGTGGTTGGCACTGGTCGAGGTGGGTGGTTGGCACTGGTCGAGGTGGGTGGTTGGCACTGGTCGAGGTGGGTGGTTGGCACTGGTCGAGGTAGGTGGTTGGCACTGGTCGAGGTGGGTGGTTGGCACTGGTCGAGGTGGGTGACTGGCACTGGTCGAGGTGGGTGGCTGGCACTGGTCGAGGTGGGTGGCTGGCACTGGTCGAGGTGGGTGACTGGCACTGGTCGAAGTGGATAACTGGCACTGGTCTAGGTGGGAGACTGTCTTCGAAAATTTAATACTCTAACCAGAATGAATACATCAGAAGTAAGCATCAGAACTACAAAAAACATGATTTATATCAGAATTCATGAAAATCATGAGGGGGGTCACTGAACATGTCAATGTCTCTTAAAGTATGGCATTAGGGTCAACCATGACTCGCATACCCCCATGATTCATCCTGGAAAGTTGGGTGAAACTAGCCCAAGGCATCTGGTCTCCAATCTTTAACAAACACACATACATTATCTCGTGGATGTATAATATACACCAATACATTTATATTATTTTATTATTTTCCTGTTTGTCAAAAGTTGAAGGGGCTGGCCTCATTAAACTTTGCAGGGTAACTATTGGGTACGCGTTAGAGGACTGTCATAGGCTAAATGGGGTCTGCCCCATTAACATCTTTGAAGAAGGGTCGACTCCCATGGTAACCCTATGAACTCCACGGAGATGAAACAGAGGATGCAGAGCCCATAGAGTTTTTCTCAATATGTTCGTAACAATACACAGCTAAATATCTCCCAAACAAACTTTTCAACACAAATCATTTTCTTCTAGGAATATGCACTATTATTCACTGATCTCGAGAACATTAACAGAAATTTCCTGCTAGCAATAATTTGCCCGTACTCACATAAACCAGACGATTCTTTCACCGTTTCAAAGGTTTCTCAAGCTAGGCATTTACCAGAGTAATGGGTAACTACTCTATTGTTTAGTATTTCACACTACTGAGCTCCTCTCACTGGCAACCACCCACACATTACACAATTACATTTTTTATGAGAGAGACAGACATATAGACAGAGACTAAGACAGGCAAAGACAGAGTGACAAAGAAACAGACAGATAAAGGAAGAAAAGAGAGAAAAAGACACAGTAGATGGATGATCACTCTTCTGAAGATGTATTATTAAATACGAAAGTACTTAAGGAAATTCCTGTTTCAATTCTTCCTTCGCGGTCTGACACTATATATACAGTATATATATATATATATATATATATATATATATATATATATATATATATATATATATATATATATATATATATATATATGTCGTACCTAGTAGCCAGAATGCACTTCTCAGCCAACTATGCAAGGCCCGATTTGCCTAATAAGCCAAGTTTTCATGAATTAATGTTTTTTCGACTACCTAACCTAACCTAACCTAACTTTTTCGGCTACCTAACCTAACCTAACTTATAAAGATAGGTTAGGTTAGGTTAGGTAGGGTTGGTTAGGTTCGGTCCTATATCTACGTTAATTTTAACTCAAATAAAAAAAAATTAACCACATACATAATGAAATGGGTAGCTTTATCATTTCATAAGAAAAAAATTAGAGAAAATATATTAATTCATGAAAACTTGGCTTATTAGGCAAATCGGGCCATGCATAGTAGGCTGAGAAGTGCGTTCTGGCTACTAGGTACGACATATATATATATATATATATATATATATATATATATATATATATATATATATATATATATATAATGCGAACAAGCTTGAATGGTCTCCCAAGCATATATGCAATTGAAAACTCCACACCCCAGAAGAATATTTATATATATACATATATAACCCCCTTTGAACAAATCCACAAGGGCCGTGACGAGGATTCAAGGGGTCATAATCCCCTCTCTTCAAGAAAATTTAGTATTGCGAGGCAATACTGAAAAAAACTAAAAATTCTACGGAACCAAATCCCTAATAATAAACTTCGTGAAAATCAGATTTCATTAACATCGCTGGGGGTCGTTACAGATGCCGATAATTCTTAAATGGTAGCACTGGGCGCAACAACTACAGGCCTATAACAATCAATACCTCCCATGTGTCATCCTGCAAAGTTTGGTGAGGCTTGCCTCAAGCGTTTAGCCTCCGACTTTAAACAGACACACAAAAATCACAATAGCGTGATGCATTAAATGAACAAATCCACAAGGGCCGTGCCGAGGATTCGAACCTGCGTCCGAGAGCATCTCAGTCGATTAAGGCAGCGTCAGGGATGCTCTCGGACGCAGGTTCGAATCCCCGTCACGGCTCTTGTGGATTTGTAAACACATACTATTTTATAGATAGAAATATTAGGCTTCCAAGTATACATTTGTATATTGTCTTCTCGTATCACCCAAACATATATTAAATATATTGGATACAACAATAACAAAATTTCATGAATTTAAAATTGACAACAAAATTTCATAAACGTATTATTACGGATATTAATATTTAAGTTTTATTTTGGTTTTAACAGTAATTAAAACAATAAAATTTGCCGCCAGCAGTCACCAGCACGGATATTATTTCCTCATTTAGTAGTTTGGAAAAATAAAAAAGATGCATTCATTGTGATGTTGGCTCGTGTTGTTTCTGCTATATGAGTCCATCAAGTGATATCTTGGTTATCTTGAGAGGAGGTTATCTTGAGATTATTCTGGGACTTAGCGTCCCCGCGGCCCGGTCCTCGATCAGGCCTCGGGGTACAGTTATTTCTCCTCTATGAGCCGGATAAATGAATTTTAATAACAGTTATTTCTGTTCTGCAATCCGGATGGTGTATTAATTTTATTATTTCTCCTCTATGAGCCGGATAAATGAATCTTTAGACAGGTTATTTCTCATCTATAGGCCGAATAATTGAGCAGTGTATGAGACAGATTGGTTCGAGTTACATGTAATCCGGACCAATATCCGACTCCTAGTGGGATATTGGTAGGTAGACTGAAGGCAGGAATCGAACTACGACTCCATCTTCAATGCGTTCGCATAAGGTACCACGTTGCACAATTTGATTTCTCATTTGTATGAGAAGTCCCTCACTTAGCATCTCTTGTTTGTGAAATTTACCTGAGGGCCTCCATCTATCTAGTGGCCTCGACGGGTACAGGACGCCGGCGGATTGTCACAAAGTTTCCACCCATTTTTCCTGATAATTTTTTGTCAACTGGATTTTGAACTGTAATAGTGACTAGGCATTTACGGCTTCGGCGGGTAGGAGGTTCTAAGGGTGAAAAAGTGTCTTCTGTTTTCTGTCCTACATTGTGGTGTGTTGAGCTTGAACCCGTTGTTGCTTGTTCCTGTTATATCTCACCTTTTGAAGAAACGGTCTGGATTAATATCCTCCAATTTGTCCAATATTTTTAAAAAGTTTCCATGAGATCATCAGTCATTTGTAGTCAGTTGTGTTGTTAGTACTCAGCCTGTCCTCGTATGATTGACGACTTAATTCTGGGATGATTTTTGTCACTCTGTGTTGTACTTTCTCCAAACCAGATATGTTCATTTGATGCCTCTACACCATCTCTCTTTTGTGACACAGATGAAGCCTCTACATTATCGCTTCCCTGTGACACATTACTGGATTTTTGATGGGATCCATATTTTTTTCTGTGCTGTTTTGTTTCTGATTATGTCAACTCTATTTGTAGAATTTGTAGTCAAACTCTTTAATACTGCTTTGGAACTCTCGCAAAATGCATAGTCAATATAAAGTCACTACGCAACATATTTATTCTTGCGTGGCTGTAAATATTTACCGCAATGTGTATACGCAAATGATACGCATAGCCTGGAACTAGGGATAAGGGGCTTGAGGCCAGGAACCATGGATAAGGGGCTTGAGGTATGGAACCAGGGATAAGGGGCTTGAGGCCTGGAAGGTCGAACCTGTGACCTGGAACCTGGAAGATGGTTGATCAAGATAATTAAGAAGCTGCGGACCTGGAGAAAACAAATGATTAATACCCAACCTGCTCTTCACTGAGTCTCAGGGACATTCTGCACTAATTACTCTCGCAACACTTGATAACCATCTGGACTGGTTGGTTCAGCGACGGGTTATATTCTTGCAGGGTCCGAGTTCGATTGCCAGTGCGTGGAAGTGGTTGGGAAACAGTCCTTCAGTGCGTCTTCATGTTTTCGCTTTTTGTCCTCATATTCCAGTTCCTTGTCCTCATATCCCAGCTCCTGGTCCTCATATCCCAGCTCCTGGTTCTCATATCCCAGCACCTGGTCCTCATATCCCAGCTCCTGGTCCTCATATCCCAGCTCCTTGTCCTCATATCCCAGCTCGTGGTCCTCATATGCCTGTTCCTTGTCCTCATATCCCAGCTCGTGGTCCTCATATGCCTGTTCCTTGTCCTCATATCCTAGCTCCTGGTCCTCATATCCCAGCTCCTTGTTCTCATATCCCAGCTCCTTGTCCTCATATCCCAGCTCCTTGTCCTATTATCCCAGCTCCTTGTCCTCATATCCCAGCTCCTTGTCCTCATATCCCATCATTGTCCTCATATCCCAGCTCCTTGCCCTCATATCCCAGCTCTTGGTCCTCATATTCCAGCTCCTTGTTCTCATATCCCAGCTCCTTTTCCTCATATCCCAGCTCCTGGTCCTCATATCCCAGCTCCTTTTCCTCATATCCCAGCTCATGGTCCTCATATACTAGCTCCTTGTCCTCATATCCCAGCTCCTCGTCCTCATATCTCAGCTCCTTGTCCTCATATCCCAGCTCCTTGTCCTCATATCCCAGCTCCTCCTCCTCATATCTCAGCTCCTTGTCCTCATATCCCAGCTCCTTGTCCTCATATCCCAGCTCCTGGTCCTCATATCCCAGCTCCTGGTCCTCATATCCCAGCTCCTGGTCTTCATATCCCAGCTCCTTGTCCTCATATCCCAGCTCCTTGTCCTCATATCCCAACTCCAAATGTTATACAATCCTATTGGTTTAGACCTTTCTCCTTTCTCGTAATTGAGAAATTTCCTTCTCATCTCACAATCCCAGGTTTGATTACCGGGATTGACAGAAGTGGTTGGGCATTCACCTAATGCACCTGTTCACCTAGTAGTAAACAGGTGCCCGGGAGTTAGGCAACTACGAATTCAGGCATAAATAAATATATAAATATATATATATATATATATATATATATATATATATATATATATATATATATATATATATATATATATATATATATATATATATATATATATATATATATATGTCGTACCTAGTAGCCAGAACGCACTTCTCAGCCTACTATGCAAGGCCCGATTTGCCTAATAAGCCAAGTTTTCATGAATTAATTGTTTTTCGACTACCTAACCTACCTAACCTAACCTAACCTAACTTTTTCGGCTACCTAACCTAACCTAACCTATAAAGATAGGTTAGGTTAGGTTAGGTAGGGTTGGTTAGTTTCGGTCGTATATCTACGGTAATTTTAACTCCAATAAAAAAAATTGACCTCATACATAATTAAATGGGTAGCTTTATCATTTCATAAGAAAAAAATTAGAGAAAATGTATTAATTCAGGAAAACTTGGCTTATTAGGCAAATCGGGCCTTGAATAATAGGCCAAAAAGTGCGTTCTGGCTACTAGGTACGACATATATATATATATATATATATATATATATATATATATATATATATATATATATATATATATATATATATATATATATATATATATATATATATATATATATATATATATATATAAGGCTTGAGATAGGACCAGGGTTGTTGTGGACGCTAATGGCATTGTTTCCGCCTTGATAGGACGGTTAGTAGGCACTCCCACCTCTTACAGTGCCAAACCGTTTCCACTCCCACCTCTCACAGTGCCAAATGATTTACACTCCCACCTCTCACAGTGCCAAACAGTGAGAATCAGCACGAAGAAGCTGCAGCCACCAGGGACAGGCAGACAGCGGGAGTTTGCACCGAAAAGTTGACACCAATATCATCATCAATCTTCCCGCGGTCCATCGGTGAGGACATGACGACCAGTGAGATGATGATGATGATACACAGAACTGATGAGGAGGGAAAGAAGTAAATCTCTATTGACAGAGGAGGAACTTGTGTTGATACTAGAGAGAGGTTGTTCCAGCTTGTAACTCTCTCTCTCTGTCTCTCTGTCTCTCTCTCTCTCCTTTCTTGGACTTCTCTATCCCTTTCTCTTTACGTTTCTAGTTCAGCACATTAGCGCAAGTTTCGACACCCTCATAGCTTCTTTCCTTCCTGTTAATCTAATCGTATCGTTTCAGTCCTTATCCGCTTTCGTTCATTCACTAATTTTCATTGACATCCTCTATATCCCCCTTTTCTTCCATGATTCCTCTACACTCAGTTCTTTCCTTTCTTTAAAGCCCCATTCCCTCCTTCTTAAGACTAGAGCTTCTCCCTTCTCGAGCCTCTTCTCACTAGTTTGCATCTGAATACTCTTCCTTCCTATCTTCGCCTACGGAAGCAGGAAAGATAGTGAAGGAGAGAGAGACAGAGAGAGAGAGAGAGAGAAACAGGAGAGCAAGCATCATAGCGCACAGCCTCCAGGCCTGAGAGACGAGATGATGATCTGCAAAGAGCTGTCCGTCAACCTGCTGTCTCTACTCATCTGGACCTCTGTCAACTCCTGTATTAACGGTAAGTAGATCTGCCACATTGACCAATGGGGTAACAGGAAGGGTTGCTTCTGTTAACTAGGAACCTCGAAGCCCATTGATTAACAGGTTTCATTGTACGACAGACCAATGAGTGCACAGTGAGTCTGTAAATAAATGAACAGCCATCTTACAGGTGTAAAAACAAACTGTTGGCTGTTCTTAGGCCGCTCAAGATTGTTGAAGACACTGCAGTAGACAGCCAGGGGCCAGATCCACGAAGCAGTTACACAAGCACTTACGATCCTGTCCATCTTTTCTCAATCTTTGGCGGCTTTGTTTGCAATTATTAAACCGTTAATGAGCTCCGAATCACCAGGAGGCTGTTTATAACAATAACAACAGTTGATTGGGAAGTTTTCATGCTTGTAAACTGTTTAATAAATGTAACCAAAGCTGTTAAAGATTGAGAAAAGATGTACACGTTCGTAAGTACTTGTGTAACTGATTCGTGAATCTGGCCCCTGATTATCTCCAACTTATTCTCATTACAAACTCTGAACAGTTGACACCCAAACTGTAAAGTGCTTATTTATACAGCCATTGATAATATATATTTATAGTTAATAAAAGCGCCAGAGTAAAATTATTGTGGATCCCTAAAGACGCAGAACTTAATAAAAGTTGATGATGCCCCTTGCCAACCTTGCAATATATATATAAAGAGATTGTGGAATATAAAATAGAGCTATCAATCAAAAGTTTTAAAAGTGTCATCAGAAGATAATTTTCAGACGAATTTGGAGGAAAAGAACACACTGGAGAGTGTGAGCAGGAACTAACCCATCCATTGTGTGCCAAAATTAAATATGTCAAATTTCTATGAGGGAACGTAATAGGGAAATCAGTAGACTAAAATGACTAGGCTACAAGTATCTCTAATGTTTAAGATTGTATTAAATCTAACTTGGGTGACAAGTGTTTGTACTAAGAATAAAGTCAAATACTTGACAAAATACAAAGTAGACAATGTCAAACGTAGGCCATTTAGACATAGAAATATTCTAACCATGCATGAAATGGAACAACATTTTGTATTTAATGATAAAATCTGCGAAATTCATTCAGTGTATTTGTATTTCGTTTCTTGCATATAGGGGAAAATATATAAGGAACTTATAAGACCTTACATTCTATAAAATAATATATATATATGTTTATCACTACAAACATAAGCATCAATATTTATGTTACCCCGTAATATGAGAATGTTGAACATGACGTAAACAATTATACCTGAACGACTAAGCTGCAGTACAAGCAGTGGTTCAGGTACCATCAATATATTTAGTATCAAATACAGATTTTTTTTAATTGAACTATCAAGGGAAAGCGTCAAGCCATTACGACTATATAGCACTGACAAGGGGTCAGGATAAGGATTTGGGATGGGACGGGGGGGGGAAGGAATGGTGCCCAATCACTTATGGACGGTCAGGGATTGAACGCCGACCTGAATGACGCAAGACCGTCGCTCTACCGTCCAGGGCAAGTGAGAGTACAACTGTAACAGCAACAGCCACTTTTTTCTGTAATCCTTTCTTACACAGGACATCTCGAGTAGTCATAATATCACGAAAATGATGTACTTTAACGTGCTCGAACCTAACCTAACTGATGAACCCACGCATAGAAAACGTGATTGTTTGCGAGTTGCTATGATTTATAGTACATCATATTTTGTCCATTGGGAATTTTGCCGTATTATTTGATAGGACTGGCTGCAGGATGAGTATATGATGTGCACAATAAACAAAACACCGTCGAAGGCAACACTCAAAACCTACGTTTCATAAGAAGTCATAAACGCCAAAACTCTGCTGAGCTTTAAAATCCAGCTTGAAAAATCCATCTGGACCAATAGGAAAGGGGACCTTTGACAAGCCACCGGCTTCCTGTTCTCATCACGAGAGTGTTAGTGGCCTCAGGTAAATTCATGTAATAACAGAAATGGCAACATTATATAACAGAAAACGAGACTTGGAAGTAGGATAAACTGATGTAAATGTATATACACTGCCCTGATACTGTAATATAAAGCATCGAACACTTTATATAGGGCATACGTAAATCTGTGTATCTATGTATTTACGTATGTAGGTTAGCTTAGCATTTTAAAAGCACCGAATCACCTTCTGTGGTTGATTGTTCAATAAACCCTTGAACTATATGTTTAACACATCTCTAACCCTGTCCATGGAGGACAGAAGAATATATATATATGCTGGTTAGCATTGTAAATGTGTGGCCACGTCTGTGGTAGAAAATAATAATAATAAAAACTGTAATATAAACCATACACTTTCTCTATTGTTACTCAAAATCCACTAAAAGTAAAGCGTAATCCTGACTCCATTATCTTGCGGCATAAGTGGGTTTTTTGGGGGGAGAGACTCCATTATTTTACAATTTTGCCAAACTTCTTTATCTTGGAAAATTTGCTCTTAATATGTGTCTCAAAATTCTTGCTGTGTTGACTATTTTCCGAAACAAATACTTGCAAAAGTGTGTGTAATTCTGAAGTGTTTATATCTGCAGCAATATGTGAAGACACTCTCCTTGCACTCATATTAATATATGTATTTTTTGGCTAATTTGGGAGACGTTGCTTCACCTAGAACAGCATGTTTCACCTTGTAGAACAACCTGTTTCACCCTGTAGAACAGTCTGTGTTTCACCTTGTAGAACAGTCTGTGTTTCACCTTGTAGAACAGTCTGTGTTTCACCTTGTAGAACAGTCTGTGTTTCACCTTGTAGAACAGTCTGTGTTTCACCTAGTAGAACAACCTGTTTCACCCTGTAGAACAACCTGTTTCACCCTGTAGAACAGTCTGTGTTTCACCTTGTAGAACAGTCTGTGTTTCACCTTGTAGAACAGTCTGTGTTTCACCTTGTAGAACAGTCTGTGTTTCACCTTGTAGAACAGTCTGTGTTTCATCCTGTAGAACAGTCTGTGTTTCACCCTGTAGAACAGTCTGTGTTTCACCTTGTAGAACAGTCTGTGTTTCATCCTGTAGAACAGTTTATGTTTCATCTTGTAGAACAGTCTGTGTTTCACTCTGTAGAACAGTCTGTGTTTCACCCTGTAGAACAGTCTGTGTTTCACCCTGTAGAACAGTCTGTGTTTCATCCTGTAGAACAGTCTGTGTTTTACCTTGTAGAACAGTCTGTGTTTCACCTTGTAGAACAGTTTATGTTTCACCTTGAAGAACAGTCTGTGTTTCACCCTGTAGAACAGTCTGTGTTTCACCTTGTACAACAGTTTATGTTTCACCTTGTAGAACTGTCTGTGTTTCACCCTGCAGAACTGTGTTTCACCTTGTAGAACAGTCTGTGTTTCACCCTGTAGAACAGTCTGTGTTTCACCCTGTAGAACTGTCTGTGTTTCACCTTGTAGAACAGTCTGTGTTTCACCCTGTAGAACAGTCTGTGTTTCACCCTGAAGAACAGTCTGCGTTTCACCCTGTAGAACAGTCTGTGTTTCACCTTGTGGAACAGTCTGTGTTTTACCCTATAGAACAGTCTGTGTTTCACCCTGTAGAACTGTCTGTGTTTCACCTTGTAGAACAGTCTGTGTTTCACCCTGTAGAACAGTCTGTGTTTCACCCTGTAGAACAGTCTGTGTTTCACCCTGTAGAACAGTCTGTGTTTCACCCTATAGAACAGTCTGTGTTTCACCCTGTAGAACTGTCTGTGTTTCACCTTGTAGAACAGTCTGTGTTTCACCCTGTAGAACAGTCTGCGTTTCACCCTGTAGAACAGTCTGTGTTTCACCCTATAGAACAGTCTGTGTTTCACCCTGTAGAACTGTCTGTTTTTCATCTTGTAGAACAGTCTGTGTTTCACCCTGTAGAACAGTCTGCGTTTCACCCTGTAGAACAGTCTGTGTTTCACCCTATAGAACAGTCTGTGTTTCACCCTGTAGAACAGTCTGTGTTTCACCTTGTAGAACAGTCTGTGTTTCAAAGGCAGAGTGTGTTTCAGGATGTTGAACACGTTCAGTGCATCAACTAGTCGTAGACTGCAGTGTCTATCGTGCAATCAGTGTCTATCGTGCAATCAGTGTCTATCGTGCAATCAGTGTCTATCGTGCAATCAGTGTCTATCGTGCAATTAGTGCCTATCGTGCAATCAGTGCCTATCGTGCAATCAGTGTCTATCGTGCAATCAGTGTCTATCGTGCAATCAGTGTCTATCGTGCAATCAGTGTCTATCGTGCAATTAGTGCCTATCGTGCAATCAGTGCCTATCGTGCAATCAGTGTCTATCGTGCAATCAGTGTCTATCGTGCAATCAGTGTCTATCGTGCAATCAGTGTCTATCGTGCAATCAGTGCCTATCGTGCAATCAGTGTCTATCGTGCAAGCAGCTAACAGTTAGTGTAGT
>NC_091235.1:10166125-10193625 GCF_040958095.1 Procambarus clarkii
TACCAGTGACAACAGTGACATACTAGTAACAGCAGTGACATACCAGTGAAAGCAGTGACATACCACTGACAACAGTGACATACCACTGACAGCAGTGACATACCAGTGAAAGCAGTGACATACCAGTGACAGCAGTGACATACCAGTGACCACATCAGCAGAGCAGGATGACCTAGACGAAGTGCTCGAGTTCACAGACCGACAGATCACCCCCAAATGAACGCTATTGTCTCACCCGGAAGATTACTGATCTTCCGGGTGATATAACAGAGGGAGGGATGACTGATCGATCTCTTGAAGTGCATCGACTTGTTCCCAGCCAATCAGAGAGAATCAGATCCCACCGCCAACAAAAGACACTCGCTGCTGAGCCGAAGCTGACGAGATTGGCAGGATAGAGGGTCCCTCTTGGGCAGCATCAGAACAGAAGAGAATTCGTAACAACAGAAGAAAACTATTAGTGGTATGTTTACGCTAATCTTAGTTCTTCTCCTCCAGTAATTAGCAGGACGGTGGCCATGGAAGTCGGAATCCGCTAAGGAGTGTGTAACAACTCACCTGCCGAAGCAACTAGCCCTTAAAATGGTATGGCGCTCAAGCATTCTCCCGATACTCCTCCAGTAACTGGGAACGCAAACTCATGCACCGTACTCGCTGTATAGGACCTTGAGTCACGTCTGGGTTATAGACACACAACCTGAGGGGGATATATGGATTATGAGAGGTCCAGTACAACACCTTGAGGTTATCTTGAGAAGATTTCAAGGCTTAGCGTCCCCGCGGCCCGGTCCTCGACCAGGCCGCCTTTTTGTTACACACTCCTAGGAAGCAGCCCGTAGCAGCTGTCTAACTCCCAGGTACCTATTTACTGCTAGATGAAGAGGCGCATCAGGGGTGAATGAAACTCTGTCCATTTGTTTCCGCCTCCACCGGGGATCGAACCCTGAACCTCAGGACTACGAATCCGAACAACTTTGTGAACGTTATTGCAAGCGGAGGTGGAGGTAATATCCTGAACTGCGAGGAAGATGCAATATTCAAGATTGCATGAATCTATACGATTTTTTTTTTATTTTTCAAAGCACTTTATTTGATATTTATTTTCCTAAAGCACTTTATCTGATATTTATTTTCTAGAATCATTCATACATTTGATTGAATTCTTCATTATGTTATATAATGATGTGGAATTCATGTCTTTATTACAGAATTTGACATTTATTTCGATGTATTCTCAATTTATGTTGTTGCTAATGTAGATTTTTTAATTTTTTTTTAATTATATCACTTTAGTACAAAAACAAACGAGCAAAACTTGTAAATACGAGTACAAAGAAAGCAAGAAATGTTGAAGGATGGGAAACTCAAATAAAAACCTATCCCAGGCTAATTTAGACATTACTGAGCCACATTGATTCGGCCTCTCGAATTCTCACGTCACAAAAATAGTATACTAAATTGCCCGAGCCTTACCTGACCTATTCGAGGACTCACGCATAGAAAACGTACCATCCGGTCAATTTAGCGAGCCGGATGTGATTTATAGCTCATCATATTGTTACGTTGGGGAATTTTTACGTCAAAATACGGGTGAATTATTCGAGAAGACAGGGTGAGTTGTTAGGTGTGGGGTAGATTATGAAAAACCTAGAAAACCTAGGTTAGGTTATGCCATTTTATATCTTATTTTTTCTTATTGTAAACCCATTTTTGTATAATAATTTTTTAGTTCCAATATATATATATATATATATATATATATATATATATATATATATATATATATATATATATATATATATATATATATATATATATATATATATATATATATATATATATATATATATATACGTGTTTCACGTGTTTATTTTCGTGATATACACACACACACACATATATATATATATATATATATATATATATATATATATATATATATATATATATATATATATTCTACAAAACACAAGTTCATTGCAAGCTGAGATATGCTATACCTACAAGAATAAAAAAAAGCAAGACAGACAAATACACAAAATTAGAAAAAACAAGTGAGAATAATAACTGTGAGAGACAAAAATGCCAAAATACAAAATAAACCGAAAAACCTGAAAGGAAAAATAGGAAAACAGTGAATACGTTAGAAAGGAAATTGAAGACATAACTTTTTGACATTTTCAGCAAAACCTTCCTAAACTGCTAACGAGAACCCTTGACACAAAAAATGGAAAATGGAGTTTAACTTGGTCAAACAAGATGAGCTTTCTCTTACATGAAGCGAGACCGTCGCTCTACCGTCCAGTCAAAGTGGTTGGGCATGAAGCGAGAAGGGGTTGAAAATACTGGAGATGATAAACTTGAGGAATTAAATGCTTAACCTTGCCTACATGGATACAGACAGAATATATACAAATCTATCATTTTTAATTGGAAAGTTCACCCACAGATTGAACCAAATGATAGCCTAACAGAAAATGGGAACTAGATCCGGGAATTAGCTAGGAGCAACCAGGCTGTGGTTGATACGTCGACCTGCGGGCCGCTCCAAGCAACAGCCTGTTGGGCCAAGCTCTCACAAACCAAGCCTGGCCCCGGGCCGGGCTTGAGGAGTAGAAGAACTCCCAGAACCCCATCAAGCAGGTATGAAGGTAAGGTACATACAGAAGGAAAACTAAACTAATAGAAGTCACAGTACAATGACTTTTCTACATTAAAAAATAAAAATGCTTCTTGGTTATCTAGAGATGATTTCGGGGCTTAGCATCCCCGCGGCCCGATCCTCGACCAGGCCTGCTTTTTGTTACACACCCCCAGGAAGCAGCCCGTAGCAGCTGTCTAACTCCCAGGTACCTATTTACTGCTAGGTGAGCAGTGGCATCTGAGTGAAAGAAACTCTGCCCATTTGTTTCCGCCTCCGCCAGGGATAGAACCCGGAACCTTAGGACTACGAATCCCGAGCGCTGTCCACTAAGCCGTCAGGTGCCCCTAAGCCCTAAACCAACACACACCGAGATGTGATAGTGACCTTTAGTGACCTTTTGGTTGTTCCTAGACCATTATCATGTCCGGGAACGGGTGTAATTACAGCGAGAGAAAGGGGGGGGGGGGGGGGCAGGAAAGGTACAAGGGCGTATCAGCAAGGTGAGGATATACAGGTGAGTAGTGTTGAGCTGTTCACCTAGCAGCAAAATAGGTATTTGAGAGTGAGACAGCCTTAGCGGGTTACATAATGGAGACGGTCATTGCTTGCCTTAGTAGATATGAGGGAGGGGTTCCTACGGGCTCACCATAGCCCGTGCTACTTGGAATTTTTTGTTCCGGGTAGCGAATTTTAAACAACAAGATATGAGGGAGAAAATAGGTCGGTAGACCTTATATTAGGCAGCCAGCGTACACGTACCATTGTACACGAACACGTACCATTGTACACGAACACGTCTCGCAGGTGTCTTGTCACGTCTGGCAGTCAATCACACTGCAACCCTCCTCTCCTCTCCCCCCCCTCTCTCTCTGTCTCTGTCTCTCTCTCTCTCTGTCACTCGTTTGTGTTTGATTTGCTAATGCAGAATTATAACGACTAATCCCCCCAAATCTGGGGAGATTCGTGAGGTAGTTACCGGGAACAAGAGGAAGGGTGCTGGTGCTCGTCTTCTGGGAGGGGGGAGGGGGGGGGGTTAAGGGGATGTCTAGAAGGGGGAAGGGGGGTGAATGCACATCTGGGGGGGGGGTGAGTGCAGAGAGCACCCAACGAAAACGAAAAAAAAACAACGAGCACTCCTACGCACATTACAGGGTCTCTTCTCTGGGCTCCAGAAAAGTTCTCCCCATTCTTTGTCAAACCTGTTCAGCCCATCCTCCGCATTTTTGACGCAGTCAACCGCAGCTTCAAACTAAACTCACGGCAATACTGACGCTCCATCGACCCCCCGAAATAATTATAATGGGTTGCATATGTTTAAAAATATTTCTGATTCGACCAAACAACTTCAAAATTGACGCCTGTCAATGGTAGGAGCTGCCTGAGCTGTCAGGACTGTCAAATCACTGTCAGGTGGTGTCATGCCCAAGTGTTGGTATCGTAGATGGTATGTTTGTACATAGTCAACTACACATATTTGTCAATCTCCTTCGCTTGCACACAACATCACTTTTCTTCCCATTCCTCATTGTTATCCTGGAACCACCTTAACAGGCAGGTGTTGAGGGATGTTCAGTACAGGTGTTACAGCTGTTGGACAGCTGCTGGAGACCCGTCCAGGGTGTCTGAGTGACCCTAGTTCATAATTAAATTTGTAGAATCTCTCCACACTACAGATACTCCATACAGCTTACAGCTAGTCTATGGAATTTATCTGTAAACAACTGATGTGTGGAATTCATCTATAAACAACTGAGTGGAGCTCTTCTGTTCGTATTAAGCTTTAAGGGTTCGTGTACATCAGCTGTTGTAAACAATCAACGGTGTTTGCTTCCGTCGACAAGCCTGTGTGTGGAGGCTGCTTCTCCAAGACGTAAACAACAATAATAATAATAACAATCTTTGCGCCCCACAAGGACTGGTGCTGGCGCGAGATGTTTCCGCGAGGTGCTTCCGCGAAGTGTCTCAGCGAGGTGCTGGCGCAAGGTGCCTCCGCGAAGTGCTGGTGCAAGGTGCTTCCGCGAAGTGTCTCTGCGAGGTGCCTCCGCTAGGAAGTGAACTGCTTCTGAAACCTATCACCAACTCGAAAAGTTATTTCCTGGTGCACTCCCACATATTGATGCTGCCTCATCCTCTCTTGTCTCTCTTCTCCTTTATCATATCTTTTTTCTACTTTCTGTTTTTTGGAAGCTCTTTCTTTTCTTCATATCCTTTTCTCTATTTCCTGGCTTTCTTTTTTTTTCATCGCTAAGTTCCCTTGTTCTTTTCTTTAATCTTTGTGTTATTTTCATCTCTGTTATTCTTCCTTATTTCTATTCTCTCTCTCGATTCACACCTAATCAGTCTCTAATGACTAATTAGTTCATTACTTCTCTACATCTGCTTCAATTTTTAAAATCAGCAACCTCTCTTACATGGGCATGTTCTTTAATCACGCTGCTGTGTGTGTGTGTGTGTGTGTGTGTGTGTGTGTGTGTGTGTGTGTGTGTGTGTGTGTGTGTGTGTGTGTGTGTGTGTGTGTGTGTGTGTACTCACCTAATTGTGCTTGCGGGGGTTGAGCTTTGGCTCTTTGGTCCCGCCTCTCAACCGTCAATCAACTGGTGTACAGAGTCCTGAGCCTACTGGGTTCTATCATATCTACATTTGAAACTGTGTATGGACTCAGCCTCCACCACATCACTTCCTAGTGCATTCCATTTACTAACTACTCTGACACTGAAAAAGTTCTTTCTAACGTCTCTGTGGCTCATTTGGGTACTCAGCTTCCACCTGTGTCCCCTTGTTCGCGTCCCACCAGTGTTGAATAGATCATCCTTGTTTACCCGGTCGATTCCCCTGAGGATTTTGTAGGTTGTGATCATGTCCCCCCTTACTCTTCTGTCTTCCAGTGTCGTAAGGTGCATTTCCCGCAGCCTTTCATCATAACTCATGCCTCTTAGTTCTGGGACTAGTCTAGTAGCATACCTTTGGACTTTTTCCAGCTTCGTCTTGTGCTTGACAAGGTACGGGCTCCATGCTGGGGCCGTATACTCCAGGATTGGTCTTACATATGTGGTGTACAAGATTTTGAATGATTCCTTACACAGGTTCCTGAACGCCGTTCCGATGGAATGGCGTTGTGTGTGTGTATGTGTGCGTGTGTGTGTGTGTGTGTGTGTGTGTGTGTGTGTGTGTGTGTGTGTGTACTCACCTAGTTGTACTCACCTAGTTGTGTCTGCAGGATCGAGCATTGACTCTTGGATCCCGCCTTTCGAGCATCGGTTGTTTACAGCAATGACTCCTGTCCTATTTCCCTATCATACCTGGTTTTAAAATTATGAATAGTATTTGCTTCCACAACCTGTTCCTGAAGTGCATTCCATTTCCCCACTACTCTCACGCTAAAAGAAAACTTCCTAACATCTCTGTGACTCATCTGAGTTTCAAGCTTCCATCCATGTCCTCTCGTTCTGTTACTATTCCGTGTGAACATTTCGTCTATGTCCACTCTGTCAATTCCTCTGAGTATCTTATACGTTCCTATCATGTCCCCCCTCTCCCTTCTTCTTTCTAGTGTCGTAAGGCACAGTTCCCTCAGGCGCTCTTCATACCCCATCCCTCGTAGCTCTGGGACGAGTCTCGTTGCAAACCTCTGAACCTTTTCCAGTTTCATTATATGCTTCTTCAGATGGGGACTCCATGATGAGGCGGCATACTCTAAGACTGGCCTTACGTAGGCAGTGTAAAGCGCCCTAAATGCCTCCTTACTTAGGTTTCTGAATGATGTTCTAACTTTTGCCAGTGTAGAGTACGCTGCTGTCGTTATCCTATTAATATGTGCCTCAGGAGATAGATTAGGTGTTACGTCCACGCCCAGGTCTCTTTCACGCGTCGTTACAGGTAGGCTGTTCCCCTTCATTGTGTACTGTCCCTTTGGTCTCCTATCTCCTAGTCCCATTTCCATAACTTTACATTTGCTCGTGTTGAATTCTAGTAGCCATTTCTCTGACCATCTCTGCAATCTGTTCAGGTCCTCTTGGAGGATCCTGCAATCCTCATCTGTCACAACTCTTCTCATCAACTTTGCATCATCCGCAAACATCGACATGTAGAACTCTACGCCTGTAAACATGTCGTTAACATATATAAGAAATAGAATTGGTCCCAGCACCGATCCTTGTGGTACTCCACTTGTTACTGTTCGCCAGTCCGACTTCTCGCCCCTTACCGTAACTCTTTGGCTCCTTCCTGTTAGGTAGTTCCTTATCCATTCTAGGACCTTTCCCCCCACCCCCGCCTGCCTCTCGAGCTTGAACAGCAGTCTCATGTGCGGTACTGTATCAAAGGCTTTTTGGCAGTCCAGAAATATGCAGTCTGCCCAACCATCTCTGTCCTGTCTTATCCTCGTTATTTTATCATAGAATTCCAGAAGGTTTGTTAGGCACGATTTCCCTGTCCAGAACCCATGTTGATGTTTGTTCACAAACCTAATGTTCTCCAGGTGTGCAACCAGTCGCAGCCTAATTATTCTTTCCAGTATTTTACAGGGGATGCTTGTCAGTGATACAGGTCTGTAGTTAAGTGCCTCCTCCCTATCTCCTTTCTTGAAGATCGGCACGACATTTGCCTTCTTCCAGCAACTGGGCAATTCTCCTGACATAAGTGACTCATTAAAGATCATTGCCAGAGGCACGCTGAGGGCCTGTGCTGCTTCTTTTAGTATCCACGGTGATACTTTGTCTGGTCCAACTGCTTTAGTTGCATCTAGAGTTGTCAACTGTTTCATTACCTCCTCTGCTGTCACCTCTATATCTGATAGTCTTTCATCTAGGGTAACCCCTTCCAACAATGGGAGCTGCTCAGGCTCGGTAGTGAACACTCCATGGAAACTGGCATTCAGTGCCTCACAGATTTCCTTGTCACTTTCAGAATATGCCCCCTCTGTCTTCCTTAGTCTTGTCACTTGGTCGTTCACCGACATTTTTCTTCTTATATGACTGTGTAGTAACTTAGGTTGTTTTTTCGCTTTGATTGCAATATCGTTCTCATAGTCCCTTTCCGATGTTCGTCTTATGTTAATGTAATCGTTCCTAGCTCTGTTGTATCTGCTTCTGTTGTCCTCTGTTCTTTGTCTTCTGTACTTCCTCCACTCCCGTCTGCTGGCCATTTTTGCTTCCTGACACTGTCTATTAAACCATGGGTTATTATATTCCTTCTTATTTTTTCCCTTTACCGTTGGTATAAATCTCTCTTCGGCCTCCTGGCATTTCTGTATGACTAGGTCCATCATATCTTGGACTGTTTTTCCTCTAATTTCTTCCTCCCACTGCACTTCACCCAGATAGTCCCTTATCCTCATATAGTCCCCTTTCCTGTAGTCAGCTCTCCTTTCCCAGATCTCTTGTCCCATGGTCATAAGTTTGAATTCCATCATGTAGTCAAAGACTAGGACACAATGGTCACTGGCCCCTAGAGGTATTTCATGCTCTAAATTCTCGATATCTTCTACGTTCTGGGTAAAAATCAGGTCTAATAGGCTCGGTGCATCTCCTCCTCTTTCCCTTGTGTCTTCCTTCACATGTTGTGTCAGGAAATTCCTGTCTATAACATCTACTAATTTTGCTCCCCACGTTTCGTCCCCTCCATGGGGATTCCTTGATTCCCAATTTATCTCTCCATGATTTAGGTCCCCCATGATCAGCAGCTTCGCTCTCATTCTGTGGGCTAGTGTTGCTGCCTTCTGCAGTTCATCTATACATGCTTTGTTGTTGTCATCATACTCCTGCCTGGGTCTTCTACTGTTTGGTGGGGGATTGTAGATTACCAGGATCACAATCTTCCTCCCATCTACTGTCAGAGTTCCATGTATGAAGCTTGTGCACTCATTGGTAACTCGATTTCCCAGGTCTTCAAACTTCCATTTCCGCTTTATTAGGAGTGCTACTCCCCCTCCCTGTCTCTGTGTCCTCTCTTTTCGTATCACCTGGTACCCTTCAGGAAAGATTGCATCTGAGATCATGTCATTAATTTTAGTTTCCACAATTGCAACTATGTCAGGATCTGCTTCACTCACTCTTTCTTTTATCTCTTCTGCTTTATTAGATACCCCATCAGCATTGGTGTACCAAACCTTGAGATTCTTCATGGAAACTCTTGTACCAGAGTTCTCCCTTTCTCTGGGGGTCTGGGGGGATCTGGGGGATGTCTGGGGGGTGACTGGGGGCAGAGGGGATCTGGGGGATCTGGGGGGTGTCTGGGGGATGACTGGGGGCGGGGAGGGTCCGGGGGATGTCCGGGGGGATCCGGGGGGTGTCTGGGGGGGTCCGGGGGGTGTATGGGGGGTGAAAGAGTTCAGGAGGGGGGTGTTCAGAAAGAGTGCTTGGGGGGCTACTGGGGGCTGGGCTTCTAGGAAGGTAGGTAGGAGGGTCTGGGGTAGGGCCTGGGTAGGTAGGTCTGGAGTAGGAAGGGCATACTGGGTCTGAAGATTAGGGAGGGCATAGAGGGATTGGGAGATAGCGTAAGGTTGGGAGACAGATAGAGGTTGAGAGGTTGGGAGGGGGAAGGATAGAGGGGGTGGGGGGGACCTCCCACCTCCCTCGCAAGGGTGGGGGGTCACATGGAAGGAGAGGGGATGAGGAGGGGTGAGGGCTGGGTAGGCTTTGGGTGTTGAGGGGATGAGGTCTGGGTGGGTTCTTGGGGTTGAGGGGATGAGGTCTGGATGGGTTTTGGGGGTTGAGGGGATGAGAGCTGGGTGGGTTTTGGGGGTTGAGGGGATGAGGGCTGGACGGGTTTTGGGGGCTGAGGTGATGAGGGGGTCCTTGGAATGTGGGATGAATTTGACTCCAGTGGGGTCAGAGGGGTCAAGGGATGTGCTGGGGAGATAAGCAGGGGCGGCTGATTTGGGGAAGGTGTGTGTGTGTGTTTACTAGTTGTGTTTTTGCGGGGGTTGAGCTTTGCTCTTTCGGCCCGCCTCTCAACTGTCAATCAACTGTTTACTAACTACTTTTTTTTTTTTTTTTTTTTTTTTTTTTTTTCACACCACACACACACACACACACCCCAGGAAGCAGCCCGTGACAGCTGACTAACTCCCAGGTACCTATTTACTGCTAGGTAACAGGGGCACTTAGGGTGAAAGAAACTTTGCCCATTTGTTTCTGCCTCGTGCGGGAATCGAACCCGCACCACAGAATTACGAGTCCTGCGCGCTATCCACCAGGCTACGAGGCCCCTATGTGTGTGTGTGTGTGTGTGTGTGTGTGTGTGTGTGTGTGTATGTGTGTGTGTGTGTGTACTCACCGATTTGTACTTACCTATTTGTGCTTGCGGGGGTTGAGCTCTGGCTCTTTGGTCCCGCCTCCCAACCGTCAATCAACTGGTGTACAGGTTCCTGAAGGTTCCTTCGTGTGTGTGTGTGTGTGTGTGTGTGTGTGTGTGTGTGTGTGTATGTGTGTGTGTGTGTGTGTGTGTGTGTGTATGTGTGTGTGTGTGTGTGTGTGTGCGTGTGTGTGTGTGTACACCTTTCCGAGTCCTTTGGGCTCCATCACATTATATCTCTTCTTAATGCATTCCGTTTGTTAATAATTCAGTCACCGCTTATTTGGGTACTTAGTTCCTTGTTGCTCACCCATACTAATAATCTATTTATGTCTCCCATGTCTATTCTCATGTCTTTTTCTGTCATGTCTATTCCCATGCTATTTGCTACCTTGCCAGTTCTCAAGCTAATGTTCTCCATTGTTAATGCTTTTGTTCATTACAAGGAATTAACAGAAATGGTGGACCTAGATATACACCAGAAGTGGACTATGGCTTCTCTCCTAATTTAATCAGTTTTAGGTAGATTACCCTTCCTATTTTTAAGGTCACTTTAGCCTCAATTAATAAATATAATCATCTGAGGAAGGGGAAATTGAAAGTTAAAATTAAAATAGAAATTGAAAGGCAAAACTAGCACAAAAAAACACTAACATGAAATCAAAAACTCTTCTCATAATTAGTTGTACATTTATAAATTAGTTGACACAAAATTACAGTACAATGTATGTACATAAAAACGTTATAATAACAGCATTTCGGAGTATATTAAAATAATAAATGAAAGTCCGCATTAAGGCAAACACATCTATGTAAAGTAAATATATATAACAAGGGAAAACTGGGATGATAAATGATCATCATATAATTAAAACTAAAATTATTACCAAGATAATACAAGCAGCAGAATTATGCAGCTGGAATAATGTTCTGCCTCAGCTTAGAGATAATGTACAGCATACAACTCGGTAAATATAAAAAAAAAAAACATGTTATCCAATTATTAATTACATGTATATAATCACATAATTACGGCTCATTAATCTAACTTGATCAAACAGCCACACTGAACTGTCAATTAGCTACGAGAGTGAGTTAACATGCGACAAAATGTTTTAATAAATATTACGTTACTGATGATAAAAAATCGAGTCCAGATTTCTATTTGCCATTAAAGGGGGGCGGGGGGGGGGGGGGGAGTTTCTCCATTATAGTGTTAGTTTTCTATTGTTTACCTGTCCGGACTTGTCAATCAGGCGGAGGGTTGTGATGGTCTGGTAGTTACTTGTGTCTCAGGTCCGTCGATGACGGTGTCACTGTCTATGTTGGTTTTTGTTTTTGTTTGTCTGTATCTGTGTCTCCGTCTCTCTCTCTCACCACTATGTACCTCGTGCGTCACTATGTAACAGGAGTCAGGAGACGACAAACACAACAGGAGAAGCAGCAAAGACAACAAAGAAAGGCAACAGGGGCGTAAACAAAGCAACGAAAACAACTAGTGCATTATCACTTCTATTCCTAAACTACAAACTACAATAGTTAATAAACTACTGTAGTTAATATTGTATTACTCTCAAGAGGAATTTTCCACCTGTCTCATCTGAATTTATTTTACTACCGAATACAGTAGGCCTATTTTGAGCTTTCAAAAAAAAATATATTCCTCAATATGATATATGTTGAAAAAAAAGTTTATACCTCTTCTAAAAAGTCCAAAACAGTGGTAACATTCTTGCATTTTCCCCGACCGGAAAAGCTGAAAATTAATTTTACTAAAACCATTGCATAAACGAGCATTTCAAGGTATAAACATTTAATTGAATCTCCTTTTAATAATATAAAAGACCAATTTTACCTTGACCTCTATTATCTGTACTCACTTAATTAACTTTACAAACTGCTGCTCTGAAATTGGAAAATAAAGGTTTCTACTTTAATTAATTTCATATTATTGCAACATGGCTGTTTTTTTTTTTGGGGGGGGGGGGGGTAGTGTTGCAGCCAAAATAAATGCTACCAAACTGATTTCCTACTGAAACTCGATTTCTGTTTGCAATTGTTCGGGTTATTGTTGTCCACAACTCACTCGTCAGGCTCTACGAACTTGCTAACAATCGGCCCATTCACGATACAATTACATATACGCAACTTGAATACGCAACACGATTCGATGCCAATCCATTTGTCATGTTGTTTGAGTTGCAGCCTGGTTAGCGTATATGCCTTGTTAGTATATATGACTTATTAGTGTATATATATGGCCTTTTAGCGTATATGACCTGTTTGCGTATAATCCCCGTTAGAGTATATTTTCCGTTCGCGTATATGGCTCGTTAGCATATATTCCCTCTTATCGAGTATGCCCCCCATTAGTGCATATGCCCAGTTAGCATATGTGCCCAATTAAGACACATGCCCAATTAGCGTATATATGCGAGACCCATCCGTAAGATTGAAACACTTCACATAAGCAGTGAATAATCTTGAAGACTGTATTGAGATCTGAGGAGTAATCCGAACTCAGGAACCCGGAGCCGTAGAGAAGGTTGTCCTTCTGCAGCATTGAAACAGTGTTGCAGGTCCTCTCTCTCACCCTTACAGCTTCGTGACGAAGCTGGCAGGTCCTCATGCACCTGCAGCTTCATGAGTAAGCTACCAGGTTGTGACTCATTCTCAGGTCAGGCTCGCTGGAGAGGTGATGAGTGAGTGAATACTGTGTCCTGTTATGTTGAAATGTTCATGTTGCTAGTGTTTAATTAGTGCAACATTACATCTAAGCATAACTGTTGTCACATATTTAATTCCAAGCGATATTATTAATTATTTTAGAGCTTAAACGTGTAATGATTCTGGCACGAATTTTCTCTCTATTTCTTATGTTCATCTTTACTTGAAAAGGGAGTTGAAAAATGAAGTCTCCAAAGTTCGCTTTGGAGTTTATTTTATTCTATGACGCTAAGAGCTGCGCCTTGCTGATCCTGTCAACATTTTCAAAGGCACAGTAGAAGTTAATACAATTTTGCTGGAGCAACTGAATATATAACGAACAGTGAGGTGCGGTGAGGTGCAGTATAGAGTCGCATGGGTTAAATTGCAGCCTCCTTATATCAGTGGTCATACGAATGATTAATCCCCCGCTCCTGTGCCAGGTAAGTCCTCTACGGGCTCACCATAGCCCGTGCTACTTGCCCCGCTCCTGTGCCAGGTAAGTCCACTACGGGCTCACCATAGCCCGTGCTACTTGCAACTTTTCTTGCGAACAGCTGAATCTAAAACAACAACATGTCAGTGGTCCAACAGAGGCTGGAACAGTATCCTGGATGTTCTGCCTGGGTCTTGTAGGTGGCAGAATGCCAGCAGGCTCTTGATAGGTGACTTTGTTTGATGTGTAGTGTCGATGTTACCTTCTATTGTGGCTTTATCTATCGATTATTTGAGTGTTGTTTGTAAGGATATCTCTGGTGTTAATCTGGTTGTGTGTTGAGATTACATGTGCTCTGATGGGGCCATGCTATTTGTGTGTGTTGTCAGACGCCTTGAAGAAGATGGGTTAGTCTTGTCTATATACTGAAATCATTTTGGTTGACAGCAATGTGAAGGCATAGATGACATTTATCTTTTTTTCAGGCGTTTTGTTTGGTATCGGGAGAGTTCTTCATTGATTTTTTTCGAATAATGAGAACTTTATCTTCTTGTTGGTGTCGCGTTTCTATCAATAATATCTTTCAGGACTTTTTCGTCCGTTTTGAAAGCCGTGGAAAAGAACTTTCTGTTGGATATTACAGAAGAGACAGATACTGTATTCTTGGCCGTTTTCTAAGTAGCATGGCAAGTCACCTTCCAGTTAATCTCTTCGACCTATGTGCTAGAATATCCATTATTAATAGGACCTGCCTTAATAGGACCGAGGTCCTCGATAACCTGCTTTCAACCGGAGTTGTGTGAGATCGAGGTTGACCTTGACGTCGAGGTTGACCTTGACGTCGAGGTTAACCTTGACGCCGACAACATTCTGCCTGTGTCTGTCACGGCTCTCACTGTTAACATTAAGGCACATTCCCATTACACACAGAAATCACAATAACGTGATGTATCAATGAGGATTAAGGCAGCGTCTGGGATCTTCTTGAGGTTATCTTGAGGGGCTTTAGTGTCTCCGGGGCCCGGTCCTCGACTAGGCCTCCACCCCCAGGAAGCAGCTCGTGACAGGTGACTAACACCCAGGTACCTATTTTACTGCTAGGTAACAGGGGTATAGGGTGAAAGAAACTCTGCCCATTGTTTCTCGCCGGCGCCCGGGATCGAACCCGGGACCACAGGATCACAAGTCCAGCGTGCTGTCCGCTCGGCCGACCTCGGGATGAGCTCCGGGATGCTCACAGACGTAGGTTCGAATCCTCGTCACGCCCTTGTGGATTTGTACACAATCTTATAGTTTTATATCTCCAAAATTTCAGGAGTGACGAGAAACACAGGTTGATCTCAGTTGTCTAGAAGGTTGTTGTAGTTCAGGTGTGGAACTCCCACTTGTCAGGTTGTCTTGACAGGTGTGGGAGATCCAGTTGCCTAATTTAATTTGACAAGGACTATGTAGGCAAGTGTGCCATTGCCAACGAAAGGGAAAAACAAATCTAAATTAAATATCATTCAACGAAAATAATAAAAATAAAAATTAGAAAGCGAGGGGCAGCAGACGCTTATTTAAATCCAGCTCAGATAATTTGACTAATTATGTTGGTTTGCTAATTAAGAGAAATGTTGAATTAAAATGGCTCACTAATTTATTTAACGCAGAGGTTTAATTAAAGCAGGCAGGATTAGTTCACCTTTATTCTGAACTATAGAGTCGATGTTCAAGTTCACCCGTGTTAATGGAGGAAATAAATCGGATGTGATATAGATGAACACTAAGAGATCTCTTACAGTGTTAGGCTCTTTCTAAGGACACCTGATGGGGCCAGATTCACGAAGCAGTTACGCAAGTACTTACGAACGTGTACATCTTTCTTCAATCTTTGACGGCTTTGGTTACATTTATTAAACAGTTTACAAACTTACCACTCAATTGTTGTTATTGTTATAAACAGCCTCCTGGTGCTTCGGAGCTCATTAACTGTTTAATAATTGTAAACAAAGCCGCCAAAGATTGAGAAAAGATGTACAGGTTCGTAAGTGCTTGCGTAACTGCTTCGTGAATCTTGCCCCTCAGACAGCGACCTCTATCATCTTGTTGACAAGTCCTTTCTTTCTCTCGGAACAACCTCAAGGTAACCGCGAGGTAAGGTATTAGCGGCATCAGTCACTGGATAACTCAAGCACTGTTGTTGGGGTGAGATATTGATGGGGTGTGGCACCTTGGACTGCTAGCAAGACTTCAAGGCTCCATTCGCCAGCTAATTATGGACCACCATCAAGAAGGGACTTAATGGGTAGACCCAAATGGAGCAGAATCTGAAAGCCGCAAAATTGGTGCTAGTATATCACAGGGAACTGCTTGACCACATGTTCTGAAATGTCTACTTCAGTGATCTTCTACACCTCACCCCTGAAACTCCGGCCTATGCTAATGAGTGCATATAATAACATTTACATATATAAAGAAATAGCAACTTCTAAGAGGCTCATGAGTCGGGCTTGTAGCAATATGTCCCTGGCGCTGGCAAGATCAGTTTACACTTCCAACCTGCCGTTGCAGGTTGCTTTTGCAACCGGGACAGGCCACCAACCAGTAGCATAAACCTTGTGTTTATGAAGTTGATATCTGAGGAAATACATTTTGACCCTTCAGTGACCACAAGGAGTCATGTGCTGAACTGGCAGCCAAGAAACTTATAGGCCTGAGGAGTATCTCATACCGTCTCGTCACTAGGGTCTTCGAAACCATATATGAAGCAAAAGTTTGCTTCATATATGGTTTCTTTTGGCTAAAAAAAATAAGGCTCTTCACCCAGTAACTAACATGAAGGCAATTTATCATTGAAGTTTATCGTTAATGACAAATAATAACAAACTTGACTAAACGAACATCAGATGATCTGATGTGGGATTACAGCTCTGAACTTGGTTTCGTCAGACACTTCGGCACCATTCCGAATGAATGCTAATGTTCTTAATATATATATACATATATATATATATATATATATATATATATATATATATATATATATATATATATATATATATATATATATATATATATATATATATATACAGCTAGAGAGAGAGAGATTGAGAGGACAATATAATGGTAAAGATTATATTCAGGAAGAGAAATATATAATGAGGATGGGAAGGACGTTTTAAATGCTTCCTGTTTCCTGTCCTCCTTTTAGGTATTTTCCATTCCTATTCCACTTATATATTTTTGTTTTTCTTCTCTCTGTTGCTCTTATTACTTCTTATCACAAGTTGCTTCTCCCTCCCTTTACCTTCTTCATTGGCATGGTCTAAACCACGTGGTTGGAATGGTTGGTGGTGATTTATATGGTGCTATGGATTGGTGGGCTTCAGCGTCACTTATACGATGTGTTATGGACATATAGATATAAGAAACCGAAGAGATACACGAAGCAGACTTAGGAGACGCCATCTTATTAATTTTCATATAAATTCGTGTTTAATACATGTTCTCTGATACGTGTATCTATGTATATACCTAGCGTGTAGGGGTTATGGATGCATAGTTGGATGAGCTCTATCTAAATGGCTTTATGTCAAGCTGTGCCATCCGTCAAGCTGTGTCATCCGTCAAGCTGTGTCATCCATCAAGCTGTGTCATCCGTCAAGCTGAATAAGCTTTCATGTCCCTTCCGACAGTTCAGGGCTGACAATGCACTAATACCTTAATGGAACACATTCTTCCTGCTCTCAGCGCTCTTACGGTCTGAGGATTCTTCTGTATTCGCAAATGGAGGCCAGTGTATGCCCAGGTATGAGGCCAGTGTATGGCCAAGTATGAGGTCAGTGTATGCCTAGGTATGAGACCAGTGTATGGCCAAGTATGAGGTCAGTGTATGCCTAGGTATGAGACCAGTGTATGGCCAAGTATGAGGCCAGTGTATGGCCAAGTATGAGGCCAGTGTATGGCCAAGTATGAGGCCAGTGTATGCCCAGGTATGAGGTCACTGTATGCCCAGGTATGAGGTCAGTGTATGGCCAAGTATGAGGCCAGTGTATGCCCAAGTATGAGGTCAGTGTATGCCCAGGTATGAGGCCAGTGTATGGCCAAGTATGAGGCCAGTGTATGCCCAGGTATGAGGTCACTGTATGCCCAGGTATGAGGCCAGTGTATGGCCAAGTATGAGGCCAGTGTATGGCCAAGTATGATGCCAGTGGATGCCCAGGTATGAGGCCAGTGTATGGCCAGTATGAGGTCAGTGTATGCCCAGTATGAGGTATGTGTATGCCCAGGTATGAGGTCACTGTATGCCCACGTATGAGGCCAGTGTATGGCCAAGTATGAGGTCAGTGTATGCCCAGGTATGAGGTCAGTGTATGCCCAGTATGAGGTCAGTGTATGCCCAAGTATGAGGCCAGTGTATGCCCAAGTATGAGGCCAGTGTATAGCCAAGTATGAGGCCAGTGTATGGCCAAGTATGAGGTCAGTGTATGCCCAGGTATGAGGTCAGTGTATGCCCAGGTATGAGGTCAGTGTATGCCCAAGTATTAGGTCAGTGTATGCCCAGGTATGAGGTCAGTGTATGCCCAAGTATGAGGCCAGTGTATGCCCAGGTATGAGGCCAGTGTATGCCCAAGTATGAGGTCAGTGTATGCCCAAGTATGAGGTCAGTGTATGCCCAAGTATGAAACTACTATATTATCACATTTCCGGCTTGATACTGAAATACTAAATGCATGAAATAGTATGAAGCATGAAACTGATGTAGAACCAAGAGTGATTTTACTGTATGATCCAGTATGAGGCTGTGTATGACGCAGTATGTGCCATTGCATATATAAATGCGTTTTTATATTCATTTGCATTGCATATTCATACAGGGTAAAGTGCGGTGTGTATGTATGCAAACTTTAGCTCACAAACTTTTCATAGTTTTTTCTCGCAACAGTGAATAATGAGGATGTTTTCCTCTCTCATTTGCTGTCTGTCTGTCTGTCTCTTTCACTCTCTCACTATCTTATTTTTAGATAGGTGGTGACTATGGGGAACTATTTGTGGGAGGAAATTTAATAGTTAATTTTTTGTTATTATTTATAAATTATAATTAAATATTAAAGTAAGTTGAGTGTGTATGATTTTGCTTAAATTATAGAGCAGTGGAGTATATATATATATATATATATATATATATATATATATATATATATATATATATATATATATATATATATATATATATATATATGTCGTACCTAGTAGCCAGAACGCACTTCTCAGCCTACTATGCAAGGCCTGATTTGCCTAATAAGCCAAGTTTTCATGAATTAATTGTTTTTCGGCAACCTAACCTACCTAACCTAACCAAACATAACTTTTTCCGCTACCTAACCTAACCTAACCTATAAAGATAGGTTAGGTAGGGTTGGTTAGGTTCGGTCATATATCTACGATATTTTTAACTCTAATAAAAAAAAATTGACCTCATACATAATGAAATGGGTAGCTTTATCATTTCATAAGAAAAAAATTAGAGAAAATATATTAATTCAGGAAAACTTGGCTTATTAGGCAAATCGGGCCTTGAATAGTAGGCCGAGAAGTGCGTTCTGGCTACTAGGTACGACATATATATATATATATATATATATATATATATATATATATATATATATATACATATATATATATATATATATATATATATATATATATATATATATATATATATATATATATATATATATATATATATATATATATGAAAGTGAAAGTGTCAAAGTGTTCAATATATTAATATATTAAGTTAGAGCAAATTAATTCATGAAAATTTATAATTAGATTATATGACTTAATTATGATAGATGAAACTAACTTGCTCTATCCTGATATCAAGAACTTGTAGGACAGCTTAGCTGTTCTGGTGAACAGATACTGGTAACGGACGCCAAGTGAACACGTGACAATGGCGTCTGTTTGTTCAGATGAACAGTAAGCCAAATCGTTCTCTTTCGAAGCACAATATAGAAATCGTCTAAAAAGTTATAAACTCAATTCCAAAGTAAAGGATTACGTAGAATTTAAATTACTATTCGTTGTATTATTAAGGGAGGTTCACCCATTATTAATTAATGGGTTTATGCGTCTTAACCGGTCGAGTCTAACGTTATTATTGAGCTCAACTATTAAGTACTGCACGGGAACGAAGGCTTTCCCAGGAGTTGGCGTGGGTGATGCAGGCTGTCGAACCAATCTGTTCTCTTACAGAGAACGTCGCTTTTCGCTAGTATGCGTTGCATAAGGCCAAAAATTAGTGTGCTAGATAATGGAAGCGGCTGGCGAAGGTGACGTATTGTGCCTTTTTCTGTTTTGGGTCCTCTGGCTTAGTCTGTTAGGGTTAGAAGAGGACCGTTTTTAATTAAAATCATTTTAAGTTTTAAAATTTAAAATTTTTAAATTTAAAATTTAAAAATTTAAAATTTAAAAACTTAATATTTTAATTTTTAAATTTAAAATTTAAAATTTTAAAATTAAAAATTAAAAATTATATTTTAAATTAACTGTTTTTCTTGATGTTTTGAAACCTTAGGAAGATGGGCTAGTCTAACCCACGACGAACGCTCATAATATGAGAAACTATCCCGCGCTTTCACCAGCCAGGGCGTCCCCACCGTCCTTCAGTCAAGATGGCCGACCTCCTTCTCTGAGGAGCGTTCCTTGACGCATTATAATTTATTTAATTCCGAGCAGGAGTGGATATTAAATAAGATCTCTTTAGGCTCCTTTAAATTTCACTTTATTATTGGAATTTAAGCATTACGTAGCCCTCAAAATACGTACAATAATTGCTTGCTAACAGACGTAAATTCAATCTGTCAAAGAATAAGGAATTTCTTGGGAATTAATCGAAGAATTTACTAAAACTCTTCAATTTTAAATTATCAACTTAATTTCAAGTTAAACTTAGCAAAAATAATACAACAAAGGAAGACGTATATCTTCTTGGTGTGTATGTAATTGAATTAATATTATGTGTCACTAGGTGGGAAAATTTTCCACACGTACAGGAACAGATTCACGAAGCAGTTACGCAAGTACTTAGGAATGTGTACATCTTTCCTCAATCTTTGACGGCTTTGGTTACTTTTATTAAACAGTTTACATGCATGAAAACTTGCCAATCAACTGTTGTTATTGTTATAAACAGCCTCCTGGCACTTCGGAGCTCATTAACTGTTTAATAATTGTAAACAAAACCGCCAAAGATTGAGAAAAGAAAGATATACAGGTTCGTAAGTACTTGCGTAAGTGCTTCGTGAATCTGGCCCCTGTACGACTTTCGACGCCTGTTAGCAGGCTGAGAGCTTTCCCTCCCCATAGTTCATGGTAAGCCTTACCCCCCCCCCTCCTATTAGTTTACCCTGGAATACGACCCGCCGATCTGCTAACAACCAGGTACCCAATTATTGCTGATTGAACACAGACAATCGGTTTTAAGGATTAGCGCCTAGTCAATCCTCCCCCTGGCCAGGACTCGAACCCACATTTCTCGCTGGCGAGCCGTGGGTCGAGTGCGTTTCCACTCTCCCTCTCGAGTGCGCGCGTCCTCATATATATATATATATATATATATATATATATATATATATATATATATATATATATATATATATATATATATATATATATATATATATATAAACAAATATGTAGAAGGTAACATCAGGTACAGAATAAGGCCAGACTTCACCAACCACTTGGGCTGGACGGTAGAGCGACGGTTTCGCTTCATGCAGGTCGGTGTTCAATCCCCGACCGTCCACAAGTGGTTGGGCACCATTCCTCTTCCCCCCGTACCATCCCAAAACCTTATCCTGATTATATAGTCGTAATGACTTGGCGCTTTCCCTTGGTGATTCCCACTACGTAAAGAAAGTGACCTATTAGATGAGAGGATGGGTTATATAAGGTGCAGCATGTAACATTATAAATATATATGTATACCTGAATATACAATGCATAATGAAATCATTATTTTTTTATAAACTATTATTATGGTTATAAAATGATTTAAATTACATTTTAATTTAAATTACTGTTTAATTAAATCTATATATATCTTTGTATGTAATCATCTAAATTTACTAACATATATGTGCTTACAGGGTCAAGCTCGAGCTCTTAAGCATTTAACTACGGATGCCTTTTGGTATCTGTAGTTTAAGGCAGGAACTATTTTTCACTCAATTTTTTGTAACATATATATATTCGTTTTAAAGTTTGTATAGAAATAACACCAACATCCTCACCTATTTAATTCTATTGACTACACTTTCATTACATAAGTTCCTTCTAACTTGACTCATTTAGGCTTCACCTATTCACCTATTTTTGCCTGCAGGATCGAGCATTGACTCTTGGATCCCGCATTTCTAGTCATCGGTTGTTTACAGCAATGACTCCTGTCCCATTTCCCTATCATAACTAGTTTTAAAATTATGAATAGCGTTTGCTTCCACAATCTGTTCTTTAAGTGCATTCCATTTTTCCACTACTCTCACACTAAAAGAAAACTTCCTAACATCAAATCCACAACCTCCACACATCAAACATGTGTGTGTGTGTGTGTGTGTGTGTGTGTGTGTGTGTGTGTGTGTGTGTGTGTGTGTGTGTGTGTGTGTGTGTGTGTGTGTGTTCTCTGCGCATCTTCCTTTCACTTGTTCCATCATATTTAAGACTGTCGTTGTCCTAAATTCTTCCTCCCATTAGACATTCCTCAGACATTCTCTTGCTCTCAGGTAATTCCCCATCACAATAGTCCAGTCTTCTTGTTCCCATACTTTCTCGAGTATGCTCTGAGTTGTATCGTGTATTCAATGGCCAAGAGGTAATGGTCGTTGGCGCCTAATGGGTGTTTAATGCTCCGAGTTCTTAGTGTCTTCCTCATTCTGGGCGAAGGTCACATCCAGGAGACAAGGTGTATATTGCCCTTCTCTCTCTCTCTCTCTCTCTCTCTCTCTCTCTCTCTCTCTCTCTCTCTCTCTCTCTCTCTCTTTATCTCTCTCTCTCTCTCTCTCTCTCTCTCTCTCTCTCTCTCTCTCTCTCTCTCTCTCTCTCTCTCTCTCTCTCTCTCTCTCTCTCTCTCTCTCTCTCTCTCTCTCTCTCTCTCTCTCTCTCTCCATCTTTCACGTGCTGGTTCAGGAAGTTTCTTGAGATAATTGAAGCTAATTGATCCTGATGAAGTGAACAGCACTGTAAGAGGTATTGATGGAAGGGACAGCATTACTAGAGGTCCTGGAACAGCGGACAGCACCGTGAGAGGTCCTGGAACAGCGGACAGCAACATGAGAGGTCCTGGAAGAGCGGACAGCACCGTGAGAGGTCCTGGAACAGCGGACAGCGCCGTGAGAGGTCCTGGAACAGCGGACAGCAACATGAGAGTTCCTGGAAGAGCGAACAGCACCGTGAGTTCCTGGAACAGCGGACAGCAACATGAGAGGTCCTGGAAGAGCGGACAGCGCCGTGAGAGGTCCTGGAACAGCGGACAGCGCCGTGAGAGGTCCTGGAACAGCGGACAGCGCCGTGAGAGGTCCTGGAACAGCGGACAGCGCCGTGAGAGGTCCTGGAACAGCGGACAGCGCCGTGAGAGGTCCCGGAGAAAAAGACTCCACCAAGAGAGGGGAACAGTCCAACATTTGGTACTTAAAGAGTAAAAAATATACACACCAGTGCCCAAGCAAAATCACCTAAACTTCCAAAAGATCCTTTAAGACAGTCGGAGGGCGGGGTCGGGTATACCTTGCTATGGAAGACGAAGGACAGGTCTTCTCAGCTGCAAGTAATCCGGAAAAGGGGGAGCTTCGAACCAATTCCAAAGGAACAACTGGATGACTCTACTAGTCCAAGAGGAGCAAATGTCTATCTCATCACTGCTAAAGAAGATATTGGAGTCGGTGAGACAGGCGTTGCACAAGTGGACTTAATTAAGCAAGTGAAGGAAGCCATCACTAGATGTCAAACCTGTGATTCCTGGATGTCATTACACACCGCTGAAGGGGCTAAGGTGGACATGAACATGGTTTCCTGCCCGAAACGCTTTGCGTAATAGTGGCTATAGGCAGTGTATGTACTAGCTCTATTTATAAATTCATCAATATTTGTATCACCCCTTGAATGTATGTACTTTACCTAAATAAACATTTGAATTTGAATTTAACAAAAACGTTGAATGTGAGCGCTGTTTTAATTAATTCCTTCAAGCAAACGATGGCTATCATATTCATTTAACTCAAATACATTTTTGCATTATATTGTGGGGATCGGTTCGAGTGACTTATTCCGTGTCTAGATCTAGTGAAAGACCTGGGTAAATACCGGTTTACAAAGAGAGCTGGTGATTAATGGAAGACCTTACTTGGAAACCTAATTGTGTGCTCGCTGTATTGTTTCATGCGAAGGTCAGACATATATATATGATTGAGCTTGGGTGCATGTAAATAGGAACTGCTTCGAATAGGCCAATAGGCCTTCAGCAGTTTCCTGCCTTCGCCTTCTTATATGATGAGAAGCAAATCCAATATACCAACGAATAGGGGAATATATATATATATATATATATATATATATATATATATATATATATATATATATATATATATATATATATATATATATATATATATATATATATATTGCTCCAATATAGAAGCATCAAGAAATATGGACCAATAGGCTTTCTACAAACACTTCTATTCAATATCCATTGTTTCGTGTTCTGTCTTGTGTTGATGAAATTAATACCCTATTAATACTCTTGTTCTGTCTTGTGTTGATGAAATTAATACCCTATTAATACCACATCTTGTTCTGTCTTGTGTTAATGCCACATCACCCCTTCCACCTCACTCAAATGTAGATATAAAATCGGAGATGCGTAAGTTCTATTCAGTTGTGTATTTGTGAACTAAAGTCTTTGAAAATGTAATAAGTTTTACGAAACGCGCTCGTGTCGCGTCAGACTAGAAATAAAAATGAATTTTGGAGAATTGATTTTTGATTTACCTCCAACAGTGAAGCGAAATGTACGAAAGATTGAGAAAATTCGTGTTAGAATTATTAATCTTACTTTTTCGGTCATATTTTCATATTTAATAATATATATATATATATATATATATATATATATATATATATATATATATATATATATATATATATATATATATATATATATATATATATATATATATATATATATATATATATAATGCTCAAGTTTTGTGGCGAGGTGGCAGGCCAGTTTGTATATACGTTCGAATATCTTAAAAATGCTGTTGTGACTCGCTCTAAACACTAGTAACGTAGTGGAGTGTTAATAAATATTAATTATTATTATTATTGTTATTATTTAGGCGAGTTACCGGGCCACACAGGCGTGTGTGGTGTCTCTGCCAACCTATCATCTAATGGATATGTTATACTTAGTTCCGCGGAGCAAACTTAATGGAAATAATATCTAACATTTTTTCACTAAAGATTATATCTTATTGAAGTATAAACTATCGATTTGGATTTAAGGTCTACAGACCACCGGAGGGTTATTAAGACCACCATAATAGCTAACTGATAAACCAGCAAGTATACTTTAGTCTTGACACACGCTGGTATAACTTTATCCATGGATAAAGCAGTAACTGAGTGTATAAACACCGTGAGGCTAACCTGCTATCTCCACCTGACACACCGTTCAAAATGCAACTGTTTATCCTAACCAGAAATATACGAACACAATCAATCCATCTAATCCATCTAACTCCATCAAGGTGTGGAGCAGCACATGACTCCTAACAACAATACACTATAGGCTTTGTTGTTGTTATAGATTCAGCTACTCGGAACAAGTTCCAAGTAGCACGGGCTATGGTGAGCCCGTAGTGGACTTACCTGGCACAGGAGCGGGGCAAGTAGCACGGGTTATGGTGAGCCCGTAGTGGACTTACCTGGCACAGGAGCGGTGCTGAAAGTGCAATAGGCTTGTTATTGTGGACAATTATACACGAGTCCAATCACAGGGCTGGGCAAGGCTTGCTGCTGGAGTCGAGGAAATCCCAACAGCAGCAGCAGAAGAAGCTGATAGTCGCGTCGATCTCGCCTTAAACTCTTCATAATACGTAAATGGATCCATGATACACGTTTATTACAAGCGAGAAGAAGGGGAAACGACCTCGTTGCAGCATATTAAGAAGCGATAAACGTCGTTCGTATCTGCATTTCGACGGAATTATACCCGGCATTACGTCCCTGTGTGTGTGTTTGACCTCGTGAACTGCGGCTCGTCAGGCGGAAGCTCCAGCAAGCAGTAATCGCAGGGATTTGCTTGGAAGCTTTCAACGTAATTATTGCAATGTTTAATATGAAACGTAAACATCACGCATTGTGCATTAGCCTGCATTGCAACTATTCAATTCGTGTGGATTAAGGATGCTCACTGGTCCGCCCGGAATCAATAATTAAATGCAGAATTAAAAAATAAAATAAAAAAAATTCTGATTGGTCGAAATTGAGGCCGAATCATTAGGGCGAGCCACAAGCCTGCCAGACAAAGACCGGGACAAAGGCAGCAATCAACGGAAGGACACAACAGGTAATTAAGACTCATCAATCTTTTCACCTTGAATGCTGTTAATTCACGAATCTGTACTCGCTGGCTGTAGGGTGTGTGTGTGTGTGTGTGTGTGTGTGTGTGTGTGTGTGTGTGTGTGTGTGTGTGTGTGTGTGTGTGTGTGTGTGTGTGTGTGTGTGTGTGTACTCACCTATTTGTGCTTGCGCGGGGTTGAGTTTTGGCTCTTTGGTCCCGCCTCTCAACTGTCAATCAACTAGTGCACAGATTCCTGAGCCTATTGGGCTCTATCATATCTACACTTGAAACTGTGTATGGAGTCAGCCTCCACCACATCACTGCCTAATGCATTCCATCTGTTAACTACTCTGACACTGAAAAAGTTCCTTCTAACGTCTCTGTGGCTCATGTGGGTACTCATGTTTCCACCTGTGTCCCCTTGTTCGCGTACCACCAGTGTTGAATAGTTTATCCTTGTTTACCCGGTCGGTTCCCCTGATACTCTCTCTCTGAACCATCCATACTCTCTCTCTCAACCATCCATACTCTCTCTCTCTCTGAACCATCCACACTCTCTCTCTGAACCATCCATACTCTCTCTCTGAACCATCCATACTCTCTTCTCTGAACCATCCATACTCTCTCTCTGAACCATCCATACTCTCTCTCTGAACCATCCATACACTCTTCTCTGGACCATACATACTCTTTTCTCTGGACCATACATACTCTCTCTCTGAACCATCCATACACTCTTCTCTGGACCATACATACTCTTTTCTCTGGACCATACATACTCTCTTCTCTGAACCATCCATACTCTCTCTCTGAACCATCCATACTCTCTCTCTGCACCATCCATACTCTCTGCACCATCCATACTCTCTGCACCATCCATCAAACCCTCCATGGGCTGCCACTGTAAGCAAAGTCCACACTCCACAAATTTTGAAAACCCCGAAGCACTTGCGCGCGGGGGCGCTTTACCTGAAATAAATCACCGCGCGCAAATTATTCCAAGAGTGTGGAGGCGCGCTTGTCGCTATTGGCTGGCCAAGCTCATTGCCAATTTATCAAAAGTATTTCGCGGAGCGCGGATTGGCTGGCCAAGGGGGTACGAAACGCCGCCAGCTGGCGTTTCGTAAATGACCCTTGAGAACGCCCTGGTTGACCGTGTCCGCTGGCCACCTAGCGGCGGTCAGCGGAGTTATCTGGGGCTGAAAATCAAGCCTTGAAAGGGAGGGAGGGAGGGAGGGAGGGAGGGAGAGGGAGAGAGAGAGAGAGAGAGAGAGAGAGAGAGAGAGAGAGAGAGAGAGAGAGAGAGAGAGAGAGAGAGAGAGAGAGAGAGAGAGAGAGAGAGAGAGGGGGGGGGGGAGGGGGTGGGGGTACAAATACACGCAGAAACAGACAAGAGAGAGGAAACAAAGCACATAAAATCCCTATAGGCTAAGCTCCTAATCACTTGGTAAATCGCTTCGAGAGAACAATCATCAGTTACTTAATCCTAATCCAGATCCTCCTTTACACTTCTCCAGCGTTTGTGAAGTCTCTCCCTCTCACTATCTCCTGTTTTCTCCTTTGATATTTGCGATAAAGAACTGTGGTCCGGCCAGGCGAGGAACGAAGATCTCTCACAACCTTATAGAGTTAAATAAAGCATGACAATGAGGAGTAAAGTCGGTCTCATCGTTTCAAACTATTGGATCTCTAGAGAGGTCATTTGTTGACATTGTAATTCATCCTCATTCATAACGGGGTGAGAATAGCTTGAGCTACCTCATCCCTTTGTGTGTATTTTACCTCAATAAACTTATTTCAATTTCAAT
>NC_091235.1:10198625-10208625 GCF_040958095.1 Procambarus clarkii
AGAGAGAGAGAGAGAGAGAGAGAGAGATCTAACCAAAATGGATCAAGGCTCATCTCTAGCCTTGATCCATTGTAGTTGAAGTTGTCAATTCATCAGTTTCATTACTAGAAAGATATAGTTATCTATACCTTATTGTTATCTATAAGGCCAATGTTTAGTCTCAGTCCGTTTAAGTGTTTTGGCTGTTAATGAACTTCAGTTCTAGACTTAGAGTAGAAGCTCCCTCGTGGATTCATCAATGAAGCCTTATTTGTCAAACTCCGTCAGCACATAGACTTAATTGTTTGTTGTTTTTGTTGTTGTTGTTTTATGTTCAGCTACTCGGAACAAAAAGTTCCAAGTAGCACGGGCTATGGGGATCCCGTAGTGGCCTTCATGCTCGTCAGAGTGAATGGTAGATGACATATCAGTGAATGTATATCACATATTACACTCTCATAACCTCCCCCCCCCATCACCCCTCCAACACTCACCCCCCCCCCAACACTCACACCCCCCCCCATCACCCCCCACAATTCTTTTCACCTCCAATACAATTAACCTCGACATTCTTATGGACAACTTTTTCCTGTCAACAACCCGACACATTTCACATAATCCATTCGCAATTTGCTCCGATTAAGTGCTTAATTATTATCTATTTCCCGTCCCTGTCTCCAAGATTACAGATAGATCCTCCTCGCCCTTCCTCGTAAGGATAATATTAGTGTTGTTTGCCCTGGGTAAAGAACGGTTGGTCAGCGGGGAGGACGCGAGACGGATCCAGGGGGCGGCTCAGCAAACAAGGAGAAAACAAGAGACTCGGATTTTTCTCTCGTTTTCCTACTAAACAGGAGCCAGGGCTATTATTGAGCCCCTAAGGGACGACCCGGTGAAGCGGGAGGGATAACGACAAGGGGGAACGAGGGGATTGGCGAAGCTGGTTGGGGAGCATTGGTGTGGACTTAAGTGATAAAAATATATATATCTGGAGCATTGAAGGAAGGAATTAGTGGAGTGATGGGGTTAGAGAGAGAGAGAGAGAGAGAGAGAGAGAGAGAGAGAGAGAGAGAGAGAGAGAGAGAGAGAGAGAGAGAGAGAGAGAGAGAGAGAGAGAGAGAGAGAAGCTGTAGGCTGAGCACGATCCCTGCAGGTGCTAGGGTTTGGTGAGACCCTGTACCCAAGTTGCACCACGAGTGTTGCCGGGGCTTGGTCATGTAACTCGTGTGGCAGCATGTGCGATCCTTTTCCCCTACCCCATGTCTGCTCACCCCCATTTCGGGTAGTACTTAGGAATCTGATTCAATGTAACACCTTAACCTCTCTACCACCAATCAACAGGACGGGTATGGACTCCTTAATAAAACAATTAAACTAAGTTTCCGATGCTCTATGTCAAGGGGATAATTATGAACCTAATTATAACCTGTAAGGTACTACTGGAGTGACAGGCTGTCTGGCCTCTCACTCCACTTGGTGTCACTCAGGTGAAGATGCTGTGTCACTACCAGATGATGATGCTGTGTCACTACCAGATGATGATGCAGTGTCACTACCAGATGATGATGCTGTGTCACTACCAGATGATGATGCTGTGTCACTACCAGATGATGATGCTGTGTCACTACCAGATGATGATGCTGTGTCACTACCAGATGATGATGCAGTGTCACTACCAGATGATGATGCTGTGTCACTACCAGATGATGATGCTGTGTCACTACCAGATGATGATGCTGTGTCACTACCAGATGATGATGCTGTGTCACTACCAGATGATGATGCAGTGTCACTACCAGATGATGATGCTGTGTCACTACCAGATGATGATGCTGTGTCACTACCAGATGATGATGCTGTGTCACTACCAGATGATGATGCTGTGTCACTACCAGATGATGATGCTGTGTCACTACCAGATGATGATGCTGTGTCACTACCAGATGCTCGACAGTCTGGGGCGTTTCTGCAGTGATGAGAGAGAACTAGAAATTGTTGAATGATGTGGAGCAAACGATGGATCAAGCAGGTTGTGTTGACACAGAGACGGTCGTGGATGACCTCCTTCCTTTTGTTGCTCCAGTAGAAGGATGTCCAGTCGGAGATGATGGGCTTTTGTGTGGGTTCACAGCCAAATTGACTCACTGACGAAATTGAGATGCTTTTCACAGAGAGAGCAAGGGGGACCGCAGCTTCCAGGGGGTACCAAGGTGAGTTCCCCGAACTCCAGGAGAGAGATTCACGAAGCAGTTACGCAAGTACTTACGATCCTGTACATCTTTCCTCAATCTTTGACGGCTTTGGTTACATTTATTAAACAGTTTATAAGCATGAAAACGTGCCAATCAACTGTTGTTATTGTTATAAACAGCCTCCTGGTGCTTCGTATCTCATTAACTGTTTAATAATTGTAAACAAAGCCGTCAAAGATTGAGAATAGATGGACAGATTCGTAAATGCTTGCGTAACTGCTTCGTAAATCTGGCTCCAGGCCCGAGTATGTTAAGATATCGTGTTGTTATTTCCTCCAATGTTATCGAACCCAGATAACAAGATCACTCTGATGTTTTTTCAGACCAGATGCAAAAAAAAAAACATGTGGCATGATTCATCGCTAATAGATCACAATCTATCGCACGGTCTATTGTGCATAATTCAGTCCGAAATATTGTTATATTCATAGATGAAACCTGAGTGTGCTTTCAATGCATATATAACCGTCAATAGCAACAAAACCCTTACCTAACCTACTCTAGGCTTAATTATACACAAATTTATATGATAATATTAATTTGTATTTGAGAAAATACTATTTTTAATTTCGTAATGTACAATTTATGAATGGACGAACATAGCCCTGAACATTGGTACACATTCGTTACCTAACTCGTTGCCTCTCACACTGACACATTCGTTACCTAACTCGCTGCCACTAACACTGCCAGAGTCATTGTCTAATGGTTGTGGCAATCATTAGGCAATGACTCCCTGTTTCTATCACATGCAACTGATGACTACCGTTCAATTCCTTGAGAGAGAGGCACCAAAGACCATCCGATATCGTAAACTCCAGCGTAGTAAGTGTTCCTGTATTCACAAAGGAGAAGTCGTAACATGATTGTTTGGGTTTTCATAAAAATCGTGGAACTCGGTTATGGAATCCGGATTTCTGAGGCTGAGGCTGGAAATGACGCGATATAAATTCAACCAATAAACGTTTACTGTCGATTCTGGACGTGTAACTGCAGCCATTTGCCTAAACATCCGGATTGAAACTCCCGCAAACTTTCAACTAGCGGATCCAAGCCACGTGGGAAAAAAAGATAAGCTTTCCCGCCAAAAAATAAGCCAATTCCGCAAAGTCTAGCCTAAGGTAGTTCAGGTGAATCCAAATTGTTTCCGCTTGCTGGGAGACATAAATATTTCTGTTCCTGATTCCACAGGTACGAAATCCTGATTAGACAGCGACTTCGTATTGGTATTAACGAAATCCTGGATAAATGGAGGTTCTAGTTATCATAACAAAACTTGAAATATAATACGCGGGATTGTATTTTACTCAGAATCCGCGAGCTTTTGGGGAAGAGAGAGAGAGAGAGAGAGAGAGAGAGAGAGAGAGAGAAAGAGAGAGAGAGAGAGAGAGAGAGAGAGAGAGAGAGAGAGAGAGTGTTGGGGGAGGGGGGGGGGTAATGGGAGGGGTAGTGGGGACCGGGGGGGAGGGGGGGAAGGTAGAAAAAACCAGTTGTAAGGTCTATCAAGCTTCATACTCACAATATTAGGCAAGACCCTGATGTATCTATCTATATCTAGTCCATCCTCCTGCTTCGGTAGTTCTTATAGGAAGGATGAGGACCATAGTACATATACCGACGTACGGCGCAATTAGAAAGTAGAAATCGTGTACTATTGAATTTGGATAAACGGGAAGACGATTTTCTACTTATGTTGCAAAGACAAACTAACCTAACCTAACCTTCCTAGGCCTAATTCACGCTATCTGAGGCCTAAAATAGGCCTAGAAATATTTACTAGAAATATTAAATTTTGTTTAGCTTAATTTTTTTGACTCTAAAATAAATAGTACAAAAGTCTACTATCTAATTGCTTAGTACGTCAATATTTGAAAGTTTAAGAAATAAAAATAATAAAGGAATACAGGAATAAGCTAAAAAGTAGGTGACTTAAGGAGGCATAAGTTTGGAGGGATGGCTCGGCTTCCAGCGGGGCCGGGACGCCTCGGCTTGTAAGTTAGTCGACGCTTGGGGCCGAGTTAGGGCTGTTAGTGGCTTGTGAGGTGGTGAGGGCGTAGTGGTGAGGGCGTGGTGGTGAGGGCGTAGTGGTGAGGGCGTGGTGGTGAGGGCGTAGTGGTAGTCGTATTACGGGCTCACCATAGCCCGTGCTACATGGACACTTCGTTCTGAGTAGCTAAATCTGAAATAACATCAGGTGGTCGTGGTGGTAGCGTTTACCCATCAGTGACTACGGGAAAATGTGGTCTAGATCTTTGTGACCCGCGATGTAATTGAACTACTGCGACGTTGGAAATCTTGGTTGAATCTGGCCTTAAAGTTGATGATGGAAGTGGCTTCCTCAACTACCTCTTTCTGTGCATTCCACGTGTTGACCACTCGTACAGGGTTCGAGTATTTCCTTACATTCCTTCGACTCATTTGTGTTTCCAGCTTCCTCTTTCGGTCTCTTGTGTTGTGTGTGTGTTGTTTCCTTATCCACTTTGTCAATTCCCCTCAGTATCGTGTATGTTGCGATCATTTCCGCTGTTTCTTGTCTCCTGCAGGTGGTGAGGTATAGTGCTATTAACTCATGCTCAAAGCTTAACCCTCTTAGCAAACTTATTGTACTTTTGTACTCTTGTTGCAAACTTCTGTACTGCTTCAATATGTTTTTATGTTTCACAAGGTGCTGAGTCCATGTCAGGGCTGCATATCCCAGAATTGGTCTAGCAAATATTGTGTAGATTGTCTTGAAGGAGTCCTGATTTAGGATTCTAAATGATGTTTTTTAATTTGCCAGCGTCCCATATGCTGCCGATGTTATCTTGTTCATGTGTGCCTCCCATGTTAGTGCTGGAATTATATCCACTACAAATCTCTCTCTCTCTCTTTTAGATTCCTGTAGTTACTTTCCTCTTAATGTGGTAAATTACTCCTGGTCTTCCTTCCATCATCAACACATTACACTTGTTGGGATTGAATTCCACCAACCATTAGTTTGCCCACTCCTGGAGTTTATCAGGTTCTCCTATAACTTACTGCAATCCTCATCAGTTTTGGGGTTATCACCCCCTTCTACCGTTGTTAGGGGTCAACACCCCCTCTGTCGTTGTTACATCTAGGTGATTACCTCAACTCTGCCGTTGTTAGAGCTGAACATCCCCTCCCCCCCTGCTGTTGTTAGGGCTAAATCTTCCATCCAGTCGCTGTTGGGGCTCAACAGCTGGTGCTCAACTCTCCACTTTGTCCATTTTTTATCGTGAGAAGAAAACTCTGGCTAATGAGGAGGAAGCTGGAACTGCCAGCCTCCAGGGTGGCACCTTCCTCTTCCATGTCTCCTCTCTCTCTCTCTCTCTCTCTCTCTCTCTCTCTCTCTCTCTCTCTCTCTCTCTCTCTCTCTCAACTACAAGCAGGAGTTATATTACATCAACCGCAGCCTGTCCCTAGAGACTTATCTGCTTGAGGAGATTATTTGTATCTATTAAGAATAAACTATAAAGTTAAGTAGCCGTCATTTAAGGAATAAGATGGGCCAGGAGTCAACTGTGTGGCAGAGCCTTCATATAGTTGACCTGGTCTCAGGAGTATTAATGTGTCGTTCGAACAGGTTCCAGATGAGAGTCAGCCTAGTATTGAATGATCGCTGATGGAGAGATGTTATTGAAAATGGTATTGCTTGCCTGAGGCTGTTGATGACCAAGAGCCTTGTGTTATGGCTGCCAACTTCTGGTTGTCCCTCAAGTTGCGCCAGGTGAAGAACTTTGAGAATACTGTCTTTATACATAAGATAAAGTCCACCAACATCTGTCCGGTGTTGAAGGTTCCAATGTTCTGACCAGTATAATCAGAATGGGTCAAGACCAGAGATAAGCCCTTTTCGCACAATTCTTCACCTTGTTCAAAACTATGATGATGAGGGGGGGGGAGGCAGTTCAGAGAGCCGTGCATATTCATGAAGGGGCCGAACTTGCGCTTCGTATAAGGGTTTCACAACCGCTGCTGTCAAGAAGTGAGATACGAAATAGGTCCATAAATTTCCTGATAGGGTTAACACCTGGCTCATCATGATCACTGAAGACTCAAACTTCATCCCCAATATGTCGAATTCATCAGTGAGTACTAGGTTTTTACCACTCATTTGTATGCCAGTCTGATGTGCAGTAGCATGGTGACTCGTTACCATCATCACCTGTGTTTATACATTCATAAATGTAACCCTCTATCACCTTCTCCAGGAGGAAAGTCTAACTTTCACTAACTGAAAGGAGGAAGAATCAATAACTGAAAGTTAGTGATTAACGACCCTCGTAACAGTTGGTATTTCTTCTTTTCCACGTGTAAAGGTTAGAGTACAGTCATCAACATAGACATGAGCTTCAGGACTGAAGTAGACATTCCACAAGAAGTAGCCAAGTACACTTGCATGTGGCATGCGGCTACCAATTGTCACTCAGATTCTGCTTTATTCTGGACACCTCTTGGGGACCGTCCTTAAAGGAAGTCCTTCATTAGCAGTAAAATGGAGGCCGAGATTCCTAGTACTTGAAGCCCTGTTAGTAATCCAGAGTGCCAGACCCGATCAAAGGCACCTGCAGAGTCATATGCAACATCATAGTTTATCTTGGCCTCATCTAGTGACTGATGCCACATAGTGGAGAGGTTTAGCAAGAGATCACATTGTCGACCACATAGTCTATATCCAGGCTACTATGGGGAGGCATACTTGAGATTGGCCTCAATTATTTACAATAAGGGGATATTATACCCAACATATCCCTGGGATATTCTGGCCCTAAAGGCCTCCTTCCGTAGAGACGATCTCACGTGCAGACGATGAGTCACAATAACGTGGCTGAAGTATGTTGACCAGACAACACACTAGAAGGTGAAGGGACGACGACGTTTCGGTCCGTCCTGGACCATTCTCAAGTCGACCATTCTCATTCTCACAATCGACTTGAGAATGGTCCAGGACGGACCGAAACGTCGTCGTCCCTTCACCTACTAGTGTGTGGTCTGGTCAACAGACAATCTCACATTTGTATGTCTCGCATGTTGGCCTCTGATGCCAGACTTGATGTTATTTCAATTCTAGTTATCTTTGTATATCTAGTACAGTTATCTCTCTGACTGTATCATAACTTGTGGTTGTACTCGTGGCTGTATCGTACTCATGGCTGTACCTATATCAGCCTTACTGTAATGAACCAAATGAGATCATTTGAGATTTGAATTTAGACATTTGTGTATCACTCTAGCATAAGACACAATAAGAACTGGAGGTGAGCAGGTAACTACATGACACAGACTGTCATTACTTGTTACAACAACGACATTTATGTATTAATTTGTTAATGGCACCCTCAGATTATCTTTAAGGGATAATCCCTGAAAGCGAGTGCGTTGATCTCAGTGATGCATGTTATCATCAGCATGATCCCTTATCTCTTATACATGCTCCGTTATCTCGTATACATGCTCTGTTATCTCGTATACATGCTCTGTTATCTCGTATACATGCTCTGTTATATCGTATACATGCTCTGTTATATCGTATACATGCTCTGTTATCTCGTATACATGCTCCGTTATCTCCTGATATAAACATCTGTTTTGTAAAACCTTTCGTCAGAGAATCTCTCTCAGCATCAACACCGCGAACATCACGGATACCGGAGCCTAGATACGCGATTTCGATCCCATCCAATAACCTCAAAATTTTTCTAGTAAGGTAGAGAAATTACGAAAAGAACTCACTAAGCCAGTATGACCATATAGACGTAATTCCCAGACAAATGCATGCTGGACAAGACGTATTAAACCTTCTCACTGTTCTTAAGAAGCTGGAATGCTCCCTCTCATAATTATGTCGAGTTATCTTCAATAAATTATAACCTTTGAAAATTCCTCAGTTCTTTTTAGGAATTGCAACTTGCTAATTAAAAAAAAAACTCATTAATTAGCCTCCAGGAGAGAAAAACTAACTTGGTGCAAGAGCTCACCAGTGTCACGTTTGGCTGAGAACATTGAGGTAAAAACTGTCTTGGTTTAAGGTACAATTAATTTCTAGTCTTATTTATATATATATATATATATATATATATATATATATATATATATATATATATATATATATATATATATATATATGTGTGTGTATATATATATATATGTGTGTGTGTGTATATATATATATATATATATATATATATATATATATATATATATATATATTATTCTTGTGTTTATGAGGCATTAATGTCCTTCCTAATACATAGGGAGCCGGTCGGCCGAGCGGACAGCACACTGGACTTGTGATCCTGTGGTCCCGGTGTTCGATCCCGGGCGCCGGGGAGAAACAATGGGCAGAGTTTATTTCACCCTATACCCCTGTTACCTAGCAGTGAAATAGGTACCTGGGTGTTAGTCAGCTGTTACGGGCTGCTTCCTGGGGGTCGAGGACCGGGCCGCGGGGACACTAAAGCCCCGAAATCATCTCAAGATAACCTTCCCTCTTGGTGGCTAGGGTGGGGGTCTCTTCCCCCCTCCCCTCGGTGGTTGGGGAGGGGGGGGGGACTAGCCAATTAGACCTCACAACAATCAGTACTTTGCGAATCAGTCGGGAATTGTGTATATACAAAGTAGCGTTACTGTGGGCCCGTCTCTACATATTGGTACTTTCCACTAACTACTTGATGTAACTACTATCATTTGAATACCATAGTCCGCATTAAGTCTAATACCAGAGACATATAATATTCGAATGACGATGATAGTGCTAGACTATCCGGCCTGTGTCCGGATAGTTCAGTGACTATCAAAGGAACTACGTTCAAAATGAGTATCGGAGAGGAAATAACCGAAGAAAGTGCTAAGCCAGTATCACTGACTTAAGCACTTTGGTGGAGCACTTTACAGGGATATGAAGTCGTGGAGCTGGGATATGAAGGCCAGGAGCTGAGATATGAGGAGGAAGTGAAGGGACGGCGCCTATAACTACTTAAGACCCTCGGGGATTGAACGCCGACCCTGCAAGAAGCAATGTCGTCAAAAAAGAGCTTCCTCGGCCTAGAGTCGCATATAAACCTAATGGACTGAACAATGAGAGTTTTGATGAGAACTCAAAATACAAATTTAAGAGCAGGTATGATTGAACAAATTTAGAGATGAGTCATTTTATGCAACTACAATTTATTTGCAGGACGGGGCGGGGCTTAGGAGCTGAAGCTCGATCTAACTTGTCTGTATGCACATCAAGAAGAGTACACATAGACAAGTATACATGATGATGCACATAGCCACATACACATAACATTGCCCCCAACATAGAAGCCCCTCTTCCCTCCAGCTGTCCCAGCCCTGTCCCCGTCCCAGCCCTGTCCCCGTCCCAGCCTCTCCCCGTCCCAGCCTCTCCCCGTCCCAGGCCAGGTCAGTCTACATCAGGTATTGGGTTTACATAAAGTAAATTTTTTCCCGGAGAGTAGAGCAGGTTTCCCCTTTCCCCTTATGTTCCTGGTCGCATTCCTGCCTCTGGTATTCAACGTGTTGCCCACAGCTTCGCTCTCTCCCCTCTCTCATGCTCTCCCCTCCCCTCTCCCACTCTCTCTCTCTCTCTCTCTCTCTCTCTCTCTCTCTCTCTCTCTCTCTCTCTCTCTCTCTCTCTCTCTCCCAAAACTCTTCCCCTTCTTCAAGGCTTCCTCTCTCTCAACGCTCTTCCCTCTCACAACTATCCCCTCCTCAAACTCTCCCCCGCTCCAGAAACTCTCCCCAGGCCCCCAGATATCTCCCCA
>NC_091235.1:10213625-10287781 GCF_040958095.1 Procambarus clarkii
GGGACGCTAAGCCCCGGAAGCACCTCAAGGTAACCTAGATGGGACAGTGGCGTCTAATAGCAGAACGATCAGACAAAGCTGTTTCAGAACGAGAGGGATTGCCTTGCCGACAGAAGATCCTTACTGTGTTAATTAAATTACAATAAATACTAACCAACCTAAATAGCCATTGAAATTCCTTTTTTTCCATTAGTTTTATTATTATTTCTAAGCCTGACAACTTAATATTTCCAAACATATTGTAACCCGCACGACCATTTACAACCAAACTTTTCATGACGAAGAGGAAAAAGAGGGAAAACTTTCGTCTAACCCTACCTGAGGGCAATTGGTCGAGACGATTGGCTGCCAAATTGAATTTCGTACCACTACGAACATCGATTTTCCTGGACCCATTGAAAGCGTCCGCCTTGAAACTCTCGTCATGCATAAGAGAGCGATTACGGTCGACTCTGGTTTGTTCATTGAGAATTTTTACAAGGTGGGAAACGGGTACTAGAGAGATTAATTGAAACAGCGACTGTTTCTAAATAGCCGACGGAAACACACAGCCAGGACTGCTTGGACCCGAGTTTCGCTGTTTCAGGGTTAAAATATATATTTTTTGCTCATGTTTGATGTCGTCGGTGTCTTCGCTGTCCGCTCCCTGGCCGGTCCACTCAGTCAAGATTTATTCCCGTCTATGGTCAGACTTCAAGTATTCTTCCTGTTATTCTTCTCTTCTTCATTCCTCCTCCTCTTCCTCCCCCTTTCACCTGCTCTACCTCTCATCACCACCTCCTTCTTCCCATTGTCCATTACTCACTTCAAGATGCTCCTGGTGCTGTGTCCCTCAATACATATTGGTTCAAACTTTCTCGAGACTCGACGCTCGGTCCTCAGAGGGAATCGTCCTCCTGAAGGAGCTTGACACGCAGGAGCGACTACTGTTGCCTCTCCAAGTGTACTCGAGTCCTTCAGGCTGAGGGCCTCCTCCAGGACAGGTGGTACGACGCACTCAACACACACTCCACATGTTGTGTTTCGTTCTGAACAGTCGCTTAACGTCATGCCACACACTCAACACAATATGCTGAATACCCTACACCCAACGCACTCAATATAATTTATCCTTTACACTCAACACAACATACTTCATGCTCTACATCCAACACACTTAACATACTTCATGGCTCACATTCTCTACCTCATGCACTTCATTCCTCACACTTCTCATACTTATAACACAAACTTCGCACTTTATTTAAAACCTCATGCCTTATATATTATGGTATCTGACACCCCCACACACTTTACACCCCACATACATGGCCCACATCAAAAGGATATCATCAACGGCATTTGCTAGACTGGCCAACATAAGAATTGCCGTTAGAAACTTGTGTAAGGAATCGTTCAGGACCCTGTATACCACTTATGTAAGATCAGTCCTGGAGTATGCAGCTCCAGCCTGGAGTCCATACCTAGTTAAACACAAGACAAAGTTAGAGAAGATTCAGAGAATGCCACCAGACTAGTCCAGGAATTGAGAGGTATGAGCTACGAGGAAAGGCTAAAGGAGCTAAACCTCATATCCCTGGAAAACAGAAGAGTAAGGGAAGACATGATAACCACCTAAAAAATTATCAGGGGAATTGACAGCGTGGACAAAGACAAACTCTTTAGCACGGGTGGAACACGAACAAAGGGACACAGGTGGAAACTTAGCACTCAAATGAGCCTCAGAGACATCAGAAAGAATTTGTTCAGTGTCAGAGTAGTTAACAAATGGAATGAATTAAGTAGTGATGTGGTGGAGGCTGACTCCATACACAGTTTCCAATGTAGATATGATAAGAGGCCCGTAGGCTCAGGAACCTATACACCAGTTGATTGACAGTTGAGAGGATGGACCATAGAGCCAGAGCTCAACCCTTCCAAGCACAACTAGGAGAGTACAACTGGTGAGTACATTCAACTCCACACCGTACCTACTCCACCCCCCTACCCCACATTCCACATACCCCCCCCACATTCCACATAACCCCCCCCCACATTCCACATACCCCCCCTCACATTCCACATACCCCCCCTCACATTCCACATACCCCCTCCCCTACACGAACGATAGACGATTATTCTCTGTTTGTTGACCTTATAGTTTAGCCGGAAATATTTTATCAGAGAAAACACAAACTATTGACTAAGTAGGAACACCGTCATAGCAATTAGTGCTCCCGCTCAAAGTGCCATGATGGTTGGTGCGATGGTGGTTGGTGAGGTGGTGGTGGTGGTGGTGGATGATGGTGGAGGGTTGGGGGGAGGTTGTGGTGGTGGGTGGAGGGTGATGGTGGTGGAGGGTTGGGGGGAGGTTGTGGTGGTGGGTGGAGGGTGATGGTGGTGGAGGGGGGGGGGGAGGTTGTGGTGGTGGGTGGTGGATGATGGTGGAGGGTTGGGGGGAGGTTGTGGTGGTGGGTGGAGGGTGATGGTGGTGGAGGGGGGGGGGAGGTTGTGGTGGTGGGTGGAGGGTGATGGTGGTGGAGGGTTGGGGGGAGGTTGTGGTGGTGGGTGGTGGAGGGTTGGGGGGAGGTTGTGGTGGAGGGTGATGATGGTGGAGGGTTGGGGGGAGGTTGTGGTGGTGGGTGGAGGGTGATGGTGGTGGAGGGGGGGGGAGGTTGTGGTGGTGGGTGGAGGGTGATGGTGGTGGAGGGTTGGGGGGAGGTTGTGGTGGTGGGTGGTGGATGATGGTGGAGGGTTGGGGGGAGGTTGTGGTGGTGGGTGGAGGGTGATGGTGGTGGAGGGGGGGGGGAGAGGTTGTGGTGGTGGGTGGAGGGTGATGGTGGTGGTGGGTGGAAGTGTAAGGGTTTTAGATGGTGCAGGTTTGGATAGTTGTAGCTATGGATAGTTGTAGGTATTGATAGTTGTAGCTATGGTTGAGAGGTGGTGTTCGTTGTCGTTGTGATGAGTGAAGGTGGTTGGTGATTGTCTTGGTAATTATGTCTTATGATGCGAATGGTGGTTACAGTGGTTGGAATCGATAGTGGTAGTTATAATGCTTATGATGGGGGGAAGGGGGTGGTTAGTGGAGGAGAGGAGGATGTTAGTTTTAGTAGATAGTCAAAGAATGATAGTAGTAGTAGTAGTAGTAGAGGTGGTAGTTGTGGTTACTTAGTGGCGATACTGGTGGTCATTATGGGAAGAGAATGATCAGGTGAATGTTGTTGGAGATAACGAGGAGAGGTGACACAGAAAGTATCACCTCTCCTCGCTGGTGACCTAACCTAACCTTCATAACGATGGCGTCGAACAGATGGCCCGCCGGACGTCGTTCCAGTGACGGAGCGATACAGTCGCAGGCTCCCGCAGCCCCCGAACCAATGCCATAAACACCCCGAAAACACCTTCCAAGGACCGCGTCCAAGCTGCAGTTTCTGGCACTGGCGGAAAAGTCTGGCAAAAGAATATCCACAAATGGACAACAAACCGCTTTCCAACCTCCTTCGCCGACCATCGAACTCGCCCAAATGTTGCGGTGCTCAGATCAAATCTTTTTGCTTTTTATAGCGCGCAACTTGGCCTCAAGCGACGTAGTTCGTCCCGATTCGCACACACACACACACATGTTCGCGAATTAGGTTCACAGTTGATCGCTTCAGTAATTCCCGAGGAGAAAGGAATTGGTGAAGTGGTACATGACCGAACACGGCCGTCAGTTCTTTGTGTTGTGAAGCGATTGACTGCGACGAGAGAGAGAGAGAGAGAGAGAGAGAGAGAGAGAGAGAGAGAGAGAGAGAGAGAGAGAGAGAGAGAGAGAGAGAGAGAGAGAGAGAGAGAGAGAGAAGGCAGAATGAATGCTAGATATAACCAGGAGACAGTGGTTCAGAAGACCCACACACACACAGTGACACCCTGGCTATGTTGGCTATGCCACCCTGGTCATGTTGGCTATGCCATCCTTGTCATGTTGGCTATGCCACCCTGGTCATGTTGGCTATGCCATCCTTGTCATGTTGGCTATGCCACCCTTGTCATGTTGGTTTTGACACACCTTGTCATGTTACCAGCCATATTGTCAATGACACTCCGGTAAATCCTATTAGTATCCTCCCCTCTGTGATATTGTTACTCGCGTCCCACTGATGTTGTAGAGCCATTGACATCACCGTCCCACTGACAGCACCAGGTGTGATGTCAGTGGCACTCTTGGGATGTTCTCGCCGTCTCCGGTGATGGCACTGGCACCCCTAAAGATGAAAACCACCTCGGGTTGAATCTTATACTTCTGGCAAGTCTCTGGAGCTGTTCTATGGAGGTTGTTCCTGAAGAATCCGGCCTCGTTAACGGCAAATTAGTGTTTTAACTCAGGTCACTGTAATGAGACAGTGATTATCTGACTCTTGGTGGGTCAAGTTGTTGGGGCTTGGTCAGTGATCCCGCCCTGGGCTTAATATCCAAGACTAACCTTCGTTCAGCCTTGAACCTATACTATCAAAATATATATATATATATATATATATATATATATATATATATATATATATATATATATATATATATATATATATATATATATAAGCCCGTGCTACTTGCCCCGCTCCTGTGCCAGGTAAGTCCACTACGGGCTCACCATATCCCGTGCTACTTGCAACTTTGTGTTCCAAGTTGCTGAATCTAAGACAACAACAATGGGATCGGTGACCAATGGCTCCCACCTGCCCGGTGTGTTGCTATAGTGACCCAGAGACAAATATGTTATGAAAACCTCATATGATACAATTTTTGACTTGAGACAGAGACAGTGAATATATTTTATGTCGACTTGCATTTATTTTTCTCGTGGCTCAAAGTTAATCTATTATAAACCTCTTTTTTGTTACGTTTATTATTTATAATGACCAGATTAAAGTTATAAATAACTAGTCCATGCTGATGGACGCAGCATTAGTAAATTGATAAGAATTAATGATGTATGCTTATCCTCTTGTTTAGTAATGATGCCTCTGTTATACAGATGGATAACCAGGAAAGCCAAAATGAACCAAAGCATTACATTATTAAATCAGTAAATATTATAGAGCTGTTTGTTACTGCAATATAATTTTTCCTTCCACTGTTATATAGAATGGGAGAGAGGCAGGCTTAAACCTGCTGTATAACACCACCTGTTAACACACGTCAAAACTGAATGCTAACTTGAGTATGAAATGTTAAATTGAGTGTGAAATATCTGTGTCTGAAGGTTTCGTAAAATAGCAGACTGCCAATTACGCACTTTGAAGAAGCCAAGTTCCTGTTCTTCTTTAGTATATTCTTGAGTACATTGCTCTTGAGTACACTGTTCTTGAGTACATTGTTTTTCTGATTACTTCACGAATTGGAGGAAAAGTCCAATAAGAGGTTAATCAAGGAATCCACATACTTCTTAGGTATAGTCCGACGAGAGTCCTCATGTTACCTGACTATAGTCCCATGGGACTCATGCTCCCAGAGTACAGTGGTGGGGTAGAGTAGGGAATGCTGTGAGTTCTGTGGTTAATTAAACAGTAATTACCTTAAAATGAATGAGCTTTTCATCTCCACAACTTTAATAATATATTTTCCCATTTCGTGTAAAAATATGAATTCTTCCGTAAAGAGTACGCGCGCGCACACACACACACGCACGCACGCACGCACACACACACACACACACACACACACACACACACACACACACACACACACATTCTGGTCTCCGAATGCATTAGGAGGTGATGTGGTGGAGGCTGACTCCATACACAGTTTCAAGTGTAGATATGATAGAGCCCAATAGGCTCAGGAATCTGTACACCTGTTGATTGACGGTTGAGAGGCGGGACCAAAGAGCCAGAGCTCAACCCCCGCAAACACAACTAGGTGAGTACTAGGTGAGTACACACACACACACACACACACACACACACACACACACACACACACACACACACACTCACACACACTCTCACACACACACATATATATATATATATATATATATATATATATCCAAAAAAAATCAAGAGTTGGTCTGAGAAATGGCTACTGGACTTCAATAGTCTTGTGTGAGGCTATCCGCAAGCGTCTGGTCTCCAACTTTGAACAAAGAGAATAATAACAAGAGAAACTACAGAAGTCCATTGTTTTGGACCCATACGAGGCAGCTCCTATTTCTACTCACCCAAACTCCTTCATATTTATGTCTAACTTACGCTTGAAACAACCCAGCCATCGTAACGTCTATTATGTTACACGGTAATTTATTCCATAAATCAACAACCCTGTTTTCCAAACCAGTATTTACCCAGGTATACGTGTTCTACTTGAAACGTTCATTTACATACCCTTTTGTTATACCTCTCCATCCATTTAAATACGACAACCATTATGCCACGGAAACCCCTGGCTAGTCTTTAACGACATGAACCATTATTATTATTATTACGCAGTACGCTATGGTCTCCTTAACGTACAAATTACATTATACTATGAAAAGTAGCGGCTCACAGCTGTCCACGTTTTCTATACATCGGAAGGTTAGGTTAGGTTAGGTTAGGTTAGGTTGCTTGGGCTCGTACGCTTCTGGTTAGGTTAGTACATCGCATTTTGCACGTTGTGGGCAAGCGTTTAAGTACGAAGCTGACCTGTTACTACCTACGTATGTCAGTTTTTGACTGATAGTCGACTTGACTGTGTTCGAAACTGTGCCTTAAAACGTGTTCCATTCAGCTCCATCTCGTACATGTAAACACACTCACAATCAAAGGTAAACAATGCAGCTTATGTAGCCTAGAACTACGGGCTCACCATAGCCCGTGCTACCTGGAACTTTTTGTTCTAGGTAGCAAATCTTAAACAACAACAACAGCCTATATATATAGCCTATAAAGTCTATATAGTCTATATAGCCTATAAAGTCTTGCCTAAGTCTATGTACAACCCCACAAAATATAGCAGTAGGCATCCATCAGTCTCAGGAGACTATGGAGTTGCGCTCTGGTTGTCGGTCTGGAGTGGCCTCTCCAGGGTGCAAAGCCTGGGTAGGTTGATTCGGGGGAGAAGCTGTTACCCATGCAGCAGGTTCCCCCTCCCTCTCCACGGCGCTGAAAGATATCATTACCACAAAATATACCACAAAATATATCTTTATTATTATTATAGGAGAAAACGTTCTTAGTACTCTATGAAATATTCAATAACTTTTATGTAGTGGGTATACCTGTACGTACTTTGTAAACTATAATATATACTATATCATGCGCTTCCTGCTCTTCTCGCTGTTACATATACCTCACTAGCTATAGTACCCGACAGTGCCCGGGTGCACCATATATATATATATATATATATATATATATATATATATATATATATATATATATATATATATATATATATATATATATATATATATATATATTTTTCTATAAAACCAGAAAAACGGCCAGCCTACTCATGAGAAACTCTCCAGACACAAAACAGAACGCTTTAAAAGAGACTAATGTCGTCTATGCCTTCAAATGCCCACTTGGGGACTGTAAGCTCCAAAAAACCCAGTATATAGGCAAGACAACAACATCTCTTTCTAGGCGTTTAACGATGCATAAGCAACAGGGCTCCATTAAGGAACATATAATCTCTTCCCATAACCAAACCATCGCCAGAGAAATCCTAGTAAACAACACAGAAATCATCGATAGATACAGCGATAGCAGGCGGCTTGACGTTTGCGAGGCACTACACATCAAGAAGTCAACACCAGCAATCAACAGCCAATTATTGCACAACTATATTCTACCCACCTCAAGACTCCGCTCCAATATAGAAGCATCAAGAAATATGGACCAATAGGCTTTCTACAAACACTTCTATTCAATACCCATTGTTTCTGTTCTGTCTTGTGTTGATACTTTTAATACCCTATTAATATCCCCTCCTGTTCTGTCTTGTGTTAATGCCACATCACCCTTCCCACCTCACTCAAATGTAGATATAAAATCAGAGATACGTTCTAATCAGTTGTGTATTTGTGAAGTCTTTGAAAATGTAATAAGTTTTACGAAACGCGCCCGTGTCGCGTCAGACTAGAAATAAAAATGAATTTTGGAGAAGTGATTTTTGATTTACCTCCAACAGTGAAGCGTATTGTACGAAAGATTGAGAAAATTCGTGTTAGAATTATTAATCTTACTTTTTCGGTCATATTTAATAATATATATATATATATATATATATATATATATATATATATATATATATTATATATATATATATATATATATATATATATATATATATATATATATTATATATATATATATATATATATATATATATATATATAATATATATATATATATATATATATATATATATATATATATATATGTCGTACCTAGTAGCCAGAATGCACTTCTCAGTCTACTATGCAAGGCCCGATTTGCCTAATAAGCCAAGTTTTCATGAATTAATTGTTTTTCGACTACCTAACCTACCTAACCTAACCTACCTTTTTGGGCTACCTAACCAAACCTAACCTACAAAGATAGGTTAGGTTAGGTTAGGTAGGGTTGGTTAGGTTCGGTCATATATCTACGTTAATTTTAGCTCCAATAAAAAAAATTGACCTCATACATAATGAAATGGGTAGCTTTATCATTTCATAAGAAAAAAAATAGAGAAAATATATTAATTTAGGAAAACTTGGCTTATTAGGCAAATCGGGCCTTGCATAGTAGGCTGAGAAGTGCGTTCTGGCTATTAGGTACGGCATATATATATATATATATATATATATATATATATATATATATATATATATATATATATATATATATATATATATATATATCGTGCATCCTTCCCCCGTCATAGCCTTCCCGCGTGGTCGTTGGCGCTAAATTGAGCGGACATGACCAAGCTCGCTGACCCGGAACAAGCGTGAAAAGGTCAAACTGTAGTCGAAACTGGCAGGGAAAGACAGAGTCAACAAGCGGGTCCAATAGTGTTGTTTGTGTTGGGGTACAGCATGACTGGCGTGGGGGGGGGGGGGGGGAGAGGGATAGGAGGGGAGAGGGATAGGAAGGGAGGGTGGGGATATACCTGGGGGGGGTGCCAACTCTTCCGTGCTCCTCCATCCCCCCTTCCACCTCCTATTCCAGCCCTGTCCTACTGGTCACGAAAGATTTTTGTGGAAGGGTGTGAATGTTAGAGGGATAGGAAGGTATACTAAAGGTCGGAGGGAGAAAGGGAGGGAAGGAAAGAGATGTGGAAGGGGAGAGAGAGAGAGAGAGAGAGAGAGAGAGAGAGAGAGAGAGAGAGAGAGAGAGAGAGAGAGAGAGAGAAGCAAGAGGCAGGTGGTGAAGAGTGAGAGGAAATGGAGGATAATTCGGTGATGGAGATACAACACTGGAAGAGGAAGGAAAGGATCAAGATTTTTGGTTTACTGGAAGGAAGAGAGAGGCGTGTGCAGGCATATTTTAGGGAGAAGTTCGAAGTTTTAGGATGAAAATGAGGATTGGGAGAAGAAGGATAAGAAGAGGGAAGAGAAGGAGGAGGAGGAAGAGAAGGAGAAGGAAGAATAGGAGAAGGAAGAGGAGAACAAGAAGCAGGAAGAAGAAGAAGAGGAGTAGGTGGAGAGTGAGAGAAAGAGAGGGATGACGAAATAGGGAGAAAAAAACATTGCATGAAGAACAGAACAAAGATAAAATAATTTTGTCAAGGGAGGCTGAGAGAGAAGAAAAATGGGTGAGGGGGAAGTGCAATGAAGGAAAAATATAAGAACGGAGGAATGGGTTAGGATAGGAAAATAAGAGATGAGAACTGGAAGTATGTGGGATATCAAGGAGAGATTAGAGTACATGGCAGGCTGTCTCTCACTCTCTCTCTCTCTCTCTCTCTCTCTCTCTCTCTCTCTCTCTCTCTCTCTCTCTCTCCCCTGAGGCATATGCACCTCAAACACCGAGATCGATCCACCAGACTGTTGCTAAGAAAGAGTAGAGGAATTATACCTCACGTAACCAGAAGAGAAACAAACAATAGAGACATGATTACCACATACAAAATTTCCAGAGAAATATACAGGGCAGACGATGACAGATTATGTAAAATTATTGCTTCACGAACAATGTTGCTTCACGTTTCCATGTGGCAACTAACTAACTAAGTGAGCTACAGAGACTCCAGTGTAATTTGTTTAGGATCAGAATATTGAACAAATGAATTCTCTAAAGAGTCAATTAGTGGAAGCAATGTTAATACACAGCTTCAAGTGCAAATATGACAACCAACCAGGTTGTTGGACGCGAGCAGCCGCGTCCAATAGCCTGGTTGTCCAGTCTAGTAACGAGGAGGCCTGGTCGACGACCGGGTCTCGGGGTCGCTGAGCCTCGAAATCACCTCAAGGTAATCTCAAGATATGAGACAACCCAACAGGCTTGTAAACATGACCACCAGTCAATGGAGTGGTTAAAGGCGATGACAGACAGATGAAGTGCATTCACCATAAGACTATATTGGTGAGTGCACATGAACACATGTACACGCCACAGAGATATTGGAAAGAACTTTTTTAGTGTCAGAGTGGTTGACAAATGGAATGCATTAGGAAGTGATGTGGCGGAGGCTGACTCCATACACAGTTTATAATGTAGATATAATAGAGCCCAGTAGGCTCAGGAACCTGTACACCTGTTGATTGACGGTTGAGAGGCGGGACCAAAGAGCCAGAGCTCAACCCCCGCAATCACAATTAGGTGAGTACAATTAGGTGAATACACTCAACACATACGCGTAAACACTGTTATATGATTCAGCAGTTATATCATTATACTCAGTCTTCTGCGAGTCATACCCACACCCAGCATGAAGGACTGACAGGGAATACATTGTTGTTGTTTAAGATTCGCTACCTGAAACAAAAAGTTCCAAGTAGCACGGGCTATGGTGAGCCCGTAGTGGACTTTGGGGAATACAGTAAAAGCGGTCGTGTCTATAAACTTATACAATGAGGTTGATATGTTCTGTCTGAGATTTTATTTATTATTTTGGCCAAAGAAGATGAAGCATTGTAGAGCTCTGACGTCATATTTGTTTCGTCACCTCCCATTGGTGCTGCCAATGGAAGGTCACCTCCCATTGGTGCTGCCAATGGAAGGTCACCTCCCATTGGTGCTGCCAATGGAAGGTCACCTCCCATTGGTGCTGCCAATGGAAGGTCACCTCCCATTGGTGCTGCCAATGGAAGGTCACCTCCCATTGGTGCTGCCAATGGAAGGTGACGTGTCATCTCATGTGTCAATAAAACCCACCTGTAATTAGGCCACCTGCTTCGTCATGGACTGGAGTGCATAACACACAGAAATCACAATAGTGTGATGCATCACACTATTGAGAAGGTCAGAAGAACTTCCGGTTGCAATTCTTTTTACCATGTCGTAGCTCAGTCGATTAAGGCAGCGTCTGGGATCCTCTCGGACGTAGGTTCGAACCCTCGTCACGGCCCTTGTGGATTTGTTCGTTGGAGTGCATAACTTTTGTGCTCTGTGATCCACTGTGTATCCACATACTTGTATATCTGCAGCCCCGCAAGAAAGATCGGACCAACATTTTGAATAGAGCTGATCTCTAGTAGAGCAAGAAATACGAAGGGGACCACTTTTAGACAGTATCTGGTCGACGGTAAAAAGTCTTGTGTGAAAGACTGACAGTGTCCTGTCCCTGACATGACACTGACAGAGCCCTGTCATGCATCATGTTCTACTGGTGTATCGGTGGATGATGAGAGAATTCATCTTTGGAATTTGGCCAAAAAGGTCATCTGAAGTCCGCAGGATGAATGTGAATCATTAACAATGTAGTGCATTCTTCATGTCAGCCATCGGGCCGTCTGACAAGTGGTCTTGACCCTAGACAAGTGGTCAATACTCATAGTTTGGCCGACAATGCCCAACTGTTTGTGCCAATTAACGTCAGATACCGAGGCACTGGACACTCACTATATATTCAAAGAGGGATAATCCCGACGGAACAATCCAGTCCTTGGGAAGTACTGGGGAAATTTACAGATAATTCTGTTTCCCAGGTCGTCAGAGAGTTGTGGGAGAGCAACCGGTGCTCTCTCTCTCTCTCTCTCTCTCTCTCTCTCTCTCTCTCTCTCTCTCTCTCTCTCTCTCTCTCTCTCTCTCTCTTTCTTTCTCTCCCCTCTCACAGCCCTGAGAGCGACACAGATGCTGCCAGTGATTTACGTGATGTCCAAGTACCAAGGAAATATTATTAAACAGTTACCAGACAGATGTAAAAGCATATTGGTGTAATATCGATTAACCAAACTATATATTAACAGCTTATTTAACTATGTCCTGACGAGAACGGTGAAAATGGTTTGTTATATTTACACTTTTTAAAGCTAGTTTATTTCTGCAGTTAAGTAATACTGAAATTCCCTTATTGTAATATTTTTGGAGAAGTGGCTGCAAACTGCAGATGGAAATAATGTTAATTTGATTACCACTACTGATTATAACCAATTCTGGAAAGAATTAAGTTAGATTGGAAAGATTATTTTTGTTAGTAAATTATTGATTTTATATCAGAGCTTTTGGCATAATAATTTTTGTATATATATGCATGTATTATTAACATGAATAACTCGCATAATTAATCATGTTACCATAATTATTCACGATAGTACGAAATTTAGATTTAAATGGACCAGAATTCTAGATTAACGAGTGGTTCATTTACCTTTTATATAGTCGTGGGAGCCTCACGAGACTCGTGTGTGGTTATACCAGAGTTTTGTACTCTGAAGTTATTAACTGAGGGGATCATAATTATACTTATAATATAAAATAGTTAGTATAGTGCAGTATAATTATCTCTGTTACCCAGGCAAGATTTGACAGATTTTACAGTGGGACCACTACATATCACACACACACACACACACACACACACACACACACACACACACACACACAGACACACACACACACACACACACACACACACACACACACACACACACACAGACACACACACACACACACACACACACAGACACACAGACACACAGACACACAGACACACACACACACACACACACACACACACACACACACACACACACACACAGACACACACACACACACACACACACACACACAGACACACAGAGGGGGGACACACAGATCTAGGAGTTGATATCACACCAAACCTGTCTCCTGAAGCCCACATAAAGAGAATAACGTCTGCGGCATATGCGAGGCTGGCTAACATCAGAACGGCGTTCAGGAACCTGTGTAAGGAATCATTCAGAATCTTGTACACCACATATGTAAGACCAATCCTGGAGTATGCGGCCCCAGCATGGAGCCCGTACCTTGTCAAGCACAAGACGAAGCTGGAAAAAGTCCAAAGGTATGCTACTAGACTAGTCCCAGAACTAAGAGGCATGAGTTATGAGGAAAGGCTGCGGGAAATGCACCTCACGACACTGGAAGACAGAAGAGTAAGGGGAGACATGATCACAACCAACAAAATCCTCAGGGGAATCGACCGGGTAAACAAGGATGAACTATTCAACACTGGTGGGACGCGAACAAGGGGACACAGGTGGAAGCTGAGTACCCAAATGAGCCACAGAGACGTTAGAAAGAACTTTTTCAGTGTCAGAGTAGTTAGTAAATGGAATGCATTAGGAAGTGATGTGGTGGAGGCTGACTCCATACACAGTTTCAAATGTAGATATGATAGAGCCCAATAGGCTCAGGAAACTGTACACCAGTTGATTGACGGTTGAGAGGCGGGACCAAAGAGCCAGAGCTCAACCCCCGCAAGCACAATTAGGTGAGCACAATTAGGTGAGTACAGACACAGACACACACACACACACACACACACACACACACACACACACACACACACAGACACACAGACACACACACACACACACACACACACACACACAGACACACAGACACAGACACACAGACACAGACACACACACACACACACACACACACACACACACACACACACACACACACAGACACACACACACACACACACACACACACACACACACACACACACACACACACACACACACACACACACACACACACACACACACACACATACACACACACACACACACACACACACACACACACACACACACACACATACACACACACACACACACACACACACACACACACACACACACACACACACACATACACACACACACACACACACACACACACACACACACACACACACACATACACACACACACACACACACACACACACACACACACACACACACACACACATACACACACACACACACACACACACACACACACACACACACACACACACACACACACATATACACAATTTCCAAGACTAAACTGGAAAAGGTTCAAAGGTGTGCCACCAGACTAGTACCCAAACTGAGAGGTATGAGCTACCAGGAGAGACTACGGGAATTAAACCTCACGTCGCTGGAAGACAGAAGAGTTAGAGGGGGGACATGATCACCACATTCAAGATTCTCAAAGGAATTGATAGGGTAGATAAAGACAGGCTATTTAACACAAGGGGCACACGCACCAGGGGACACAGGTGGAAACTGAGTGCCCAAATGAGTCACATAGATATTAGAAAGAACTTTTTCAGTGTCAGAGTGGTTGACAAATGGAATGCATTAGGAAATGATTTGGTGGAGGCTGACTCCATACACAGTTTCAAGTGTAGATATGACAGAGCAACAATAGGCTCAGGAATTTGTACACCAGTTGAGAGGCGGGACCACAGAGCCAGAACTGAACCCCCGCAAGCACAACTAGGTGAGTACAGGTTCTAGGAAGGAGTCGTGCTGGAGAAAGGGCACTTCAAGTCATTACTTGGAGTGGGAGAGTTACACAAGTCATTACGCAGTGAAAAGGCAACATGAAACACACAATGGCGGAGGAAACACTAGGACAATGAAATAAAGAATGCGGAAAGAAACACTAAAGTTGCACTCAGAAATCACAATAGCGTGATGCATGAAATGAACAAATCCACAAGGGTTCGAACCCTCGTCACGGCCCTGGTGGATTTGTTCACTAAAGTTGCGTTTGGAGGTGAGTTAAGTGTTAGTGAGCCAATCCACCTATTTACTAGTAACAACAAAACAGTTAGAGGACGATAACTGCTTATACCACCTCATAGTGACACAAGACCTAACAGGAAATGAATAACTCATTATTGTTTGAGATTCGCTACTTTGAACAAAGAGCTCCAAGTAGCACGGGCTATGGTGAGCCCGTAGTGGACTGGGTGCTAGGATGCCTCATGTATATATTCAAGGAACTGCTTAGGAATAACTCATTCAGAAGCAATTCCTTGAATATATACACGAGGCACTTAAGACCTGGCCGTGTTTTACCTGGCTATTGGAGGATAATGATCTGACTGCCCCCCCCCCATACCCCAGCTTACACGAGGGGAAACAACACAAGTGTAACTGAGGACGTCGGTCTCGCTTCATGCAGGTCGGCGTTCAATCCTCTACCGTCCAAGTGGTTGGGCACCATTCCTTTCTCCCCTCCGTCCGATCCATATATATATATATATATATATATATATATATATATATATATATATATATATATATATATATATATATATATATATATATATTAAACCTCGTTCCAGAAGTAAGTGTAACTATCCTGGAGGACAAGTCGTAATGGGCACACCATTCAAACATGCACAATTTTAATGAGTATCGACAGTGAGCAAAAAAAAGCAACGTTCAAGACTGTGGAACGGAATGGAATCATCCACAGAATGGATGAGTCTCCCGGAACAATGGAACGGGAGAATCATCCACAGAAAACGAAGACCCCTAGTAACCCGTTACTTTTCATAGCATGATGCATATGCAACACTTGTTGCCAGAACCTTAAAAAACAAAAAAAACACGACGTTGCAAATATAGACAACAGATTACACACATGCAAAAAAAGCGATCTATTTCACATGAATTATGGACAGTGATACAGTGCCACTGGATCCCCAGGTTCAGCATTGTTTGAGAAATTACCATTGAAATAATGCCGCTCTCTGCAATGCATCACTCAGGCGCACCCGGGCGTGGCAATAAATGCAATTTGGATGTAAAATTATAATTTTGGGCCCGTACCCTACGCAGCAACGTGACCTAAAACTATTCGTAAACACGTAATGAAACTTTTGATATTTGTCCCTTTATGTGACGCCAGGGTGACGCACAGGGCCATTATGTGACGGTAGGGTGACGCACAGGGCCGTTATGTGACGGTAGGGTGACGCACAGGGCCATTATGTGACGGTAGGGTGACGCACAGGGCCATTATGTGACGGCAGGGTGACACACAGGTCCATTATGTGACGCCAGGATGACGCACAGGGCCATTATATGACGCCAGGGTGACGCACAGGGCCATTAAGTGACGCCAGGGTGACACACAGGGACATTATGTGACGCACAGGGCCATTATGTGACGGCAGGGTGACACACAGGGCCATTATGTGACGCCAGGGTGACACACAGGGCCATTATGTGACGCACAGGACCATTATGTGACGCCAGGGTGACGCACAGGGCCATTATGTGACGCCAGGGTGACGCACAGGGCCATTATATGACGCCAGGGTGACGCACAGGGCCATTATATGACGCCAGGGTGACGCACAGGGCCATTATGTGACGCCAGGGTGACGCACAGGGCCATTATGTGACGCAAGGGTGACGCACAGGGCCAATATGTGACGCCAAGGTGACGCACAGAGCATTATGTGACGCCAGGGCCATTATGTGGCGCAAGGATGAAGCACAGGGCCGTTATGTGACGCAAGGATGACGCACAGGACCATTATGTGACGCAAGGATGACGCACAAGACCATTATGTGACGCAAGGATGACGCACAGGACCATTATGTGACGCCAGGATGACGAACATGACCATTATGTGACGCCAGGGTGACGCACAGGACCATTATGTGACGCCAGGGTGACGCACATGACCATTATGTGACGCCAGGATGACGAACATGACCATTATGTGACGCCAGGATGACGAACATGACCATTATGTGACGCCAGGGTGACGAACATGACCATTATGTGACGCCAGGATGACGAACATGACCATTATGTGACGCCAGGATGACGAACATGACCATTATGTGACGCCAGGATGACGCACAGGACCACTATGTGACGCCAGGATGACGAACATGACCATTATGTGACGCCAGGATGACGCACAGGACCACTATGTGACGCCAGGATGACGAACATGACCATTATGTGACGCCAGGATGACGCACAGGACCACTATGTGACGCCAGGATGACGAACATGACCATTATGTGACGCCAGGATGACGCACAGGACCACTATGTGACGCCAGGATGACGAACATGACCATTATGTGACGCCAGGATGACGCACAGGACCACTATGTGACGCCAGGATGACGAACATGACCATTATGTGACGCCAGGATGACGCACAGGACCACTATGTGACGCCAGGATGACGAACATGACCATTATGTGACGCCAGGGTGACGCACATGACCATTATGTGACGCCAGGGTGACGAACATGACCATTATGTGACGCCAGGGTGACGAACATGACCATTATGTGACGCCAGGGTGACGAACATGACCATTATGTGACGCACAGGGCCATTATGTGACGGCAGGGTGACGAACATGACCATTATGTGACGCCAGGATGACGAACATGACCTTTATGTGACGCAAGGATGACGAACATGACCATTATGTGACGCCAGGATGACGCACATGACCATTATGTGACGCACAGGGCCATTATGTGACGCCAGGATGACGCACATGACCATTATGTGACGCACAGGGCCATTATGTGACGCCAGGATGACGCACATGACCATTATGTGACGAACATGACCATTATGTGACGCCAGGATGACGCACATGACCATTATGTGACGCACAGGGCCATTATGTGACGCCAGGGTGACGAACATGACCATTATGTGACGCCAGGGTGACGAACATGACCATTATGTGACGCCAGGATGACGAACATGACCATTATGTGACGCCAGGATGACGCACAGGACCACTATGTGACGCCAGGGTGACGAACATGACCATTATGTGACGCCAGGATGACGCACAGGACCACTATGTGACGCCAGGATGACGAACATGACCACTATGTGACGCCAGGGTGACGAACATGACCATTATGTGACGCCAGGGTGACGAACATGACCATTATGTGACGCCAGGGTGACGAACATGACCATTATGTGACGCCAGGATGACGCACAGGACCACTATGTGACGCCAGGGTGACGAACATGACCATTATGTGACAACAAAACAACAACGAAACAAAAATAAAACACCACAAATAAAAAAAAACAATAAAACAACACCAAAAAACAAAAAACAAAAAAAACAACACAACAGCAACAACAACCCCCCCCCCCCCCGCTGTTGTATTTGGATTTATCTGACTGTATCTCTTCCCCGAGGCAATAGATTATAGTAATATTCGCTATTAAAAATAATATAATTATCCTAAAGCTCATTAATTCCTAAACTGAACCCTGTTTTTTTGGAGTCATTTACCTGGAATTGGATGAAATTAAATATGTCTTGAATGCCTAGTGAGGAGTGCCAGGTCCCTAGTGAGGAGTGCCAGGTCCCTAGTGAGGAGTGCCAGGTCCCTAGTGAGGGGCTGCCAGGTCCCTAGTGAGGCTGCCAGGTCCCTAGTGAGGCTGCCAGGTCCCTAGTGAGGCTGCCAGGTCCCTAGTGAGGAGTGCTAGGTCCCTAGTGAGGGGCTGCCAGGTCCCTAGTGAGGCTGCCAGGTCCCTAGTGAGGCTGCCAGGTCCCTAGTGAGGAGTGCCAGGTCCCTAGTGAGGAGTGCCAGGTCCCTAGTGAGGAGTGCCAGGTCCCTAGTGAGGAGTGCCAGGTCCCTAGTGAGGAGTGCCAGGTCCCTAGTGAGGGTGCCAGGTCCCTAGTGAGGAGTGCCAGGTCCCTAGTGAGGCTGCCAGGTCCCTAGTGAGGAGTGCCAGGTCCCTAGTGAGGGGCTGCCAGGTCCCTAGTGAGGCTGCCAGGTCCCTAGTGAGGAGTGCCAGGTCCCTAGTGAGGCTGCCAGGTCCCTAGTGAGGAGTGCCAGGTCCCTAGTGAGGGGCTGCCAGGTCCCTAGTGAGGCTGCCAGGTCCCTAGTGAGGAGTGCCAGGTCCCTAGTGAGGCTGCCAGGTCCCTAGTGAGGAGTGCTAGGTCCCTAGTAAGGAGTGCCAGGTCCCTAGTGAGGAGTGCCAGGTCCCTAGTGAGGAGTGCCAGGTCCCTAGTGAGGAGTGCCAGGTCCCTAGTGAGGAGTGCCAGGTCCCTAGTGAGGAGTGCCAGGTCCCTAGTGAGGGCTGCCAGGTCCCTAGTGAGGCTGCCAGGTCCCTAGTGAGGAGTGCCAGGTCCCCAGTGAGGAGTGCCAGGTCCCTAGTGAGGGTGCCAGGTCCCTAGTGAGGGTGCCAGGTCCCAAGTGAGGCTGCCAGGTCCCTAGTGAGGGTGTCAGGTCCCTAGTGAGGAGTGCCAGGTCCCTAGTGAGGGTGCCAGGTCCCTAGTGAGGGTGCCAGGTCCCTAGTGAGGGTGTCAGGTCCCTAGTGAGGGTGCCAGCTCTCAAAGGAGGGTTGAGAGAACACCAGGACCCGCATTAGTACACCAAGAAACGGAACGGATGAGAACGATTCACCTTCATCCCCCAGTGGCGAGTAAGGAGGCGGGAGTTAAGAAAGCTCTTGTGATGTCTTCGGATGTGCCCATCGCCTTGAAGCTCTCGAGCCGCAAGCGACCATAAACAAACTGACTCGTCTTTATCCCCGTCAGCCTCAGGGCCGAGTGGAACACCTCCACTCACATCCAAAATCGGAATTTGGAAACACACGGCAGTTTGGCGATGTATCTGGAATATCGCCGGATCTGTCAGGATCAATAGTGGAAATACGCTGCAGAGTTTGCGAGGTTGGAGAATTCGGACACTACTGGGGCGTTTGGCATGGCTCTGGGAATTGGAAACAGTGCTAGAGGAATACCTGTAGGGCCTGCCGAGGTCCGCAGGGCCTCCTGGTAAGGTCCGAGGGTCCCCTGCTAAGGTCCGAGGGTCCCTGCTAACGTCCGCAGGGCCCCGCTGAAGTCCATAGGGGACTGCGTTGGCGCGTTCCGAATTCCAGTTGCATTTTCGTGTCAGATTGTGAGGTTACTCCTGGTGCTATATTATCTGCTTTACTCATACACACGTCCACACTCACGTGGTTCACTTAGGGGACCCGCTCATCTCTCTCTCTCTCTCTCCTTCCCCTATTCTTATCCTGCAACTTTTCTCCGCCTCCAATTGTTGCATTTCCCGCTCCTACCATATTCCCCTTTCTCCCTCTCCACACAGAACCCTCCCCCCCCTTCATTACCAGTACACATTAACTCGCCTGCACTTTCAACAGTCCTCTGAGACTGCATGCTCGTTACAACTGATTAGATAAAGTTTAGGTATATTTTTACTCCTTGAAGAAGAACGGTAGAATCGTCACTAGGACGACTGTTAAGACATTTGTTAACGACGATTGTTTCAGACGATTGTTAAGGACTTTTGCCCCTTTCGTCTCGTATATTTGAACTGTTACAATTGTTTACCTCATTGATTTAATTAGAATTTAAGCAATAATAATTATTATAAATCTGCTATTGTCTCTTCCTCGTCAACTTCCTTCTAAGTATTTCATGTACTCAGAACTGAGAGCCATCCGTTGTTAGTAAGGCGTTGAGCGTTGCTCTAAGCTGCGTGTAAGAGAATTCAACACGGTGCCCAAATGGTGTTAGTACTGCGGGGCCATCACGTGAGACGTGAAGAGATAGCACAGGCGATAGGGAAGCGTCGTACGTGGTATGGGATCAAACAGTTTTCTTGAACGAAGTTTATGAGAAATATTTTGTTAATTAAAATATCACGTGTGTGTTTGGGCTGGGGAAGGACTCTTGAGTATTTGTTTGGGCTAAGAGAGGGTATTGAACATGTATGTGGGCTTGGGGGGGGGGGGGGTAATGAGCATGTTTGGGCTGGGTAATGAGCATGTTTGAACTGGAGGTTGGTACTGAGCATGTGTCTGGTCTGGGGGAGGATATTGAACATGTTTTGACTGGGGAAGGGGGGTATTGAACATGTTCTTGGACTCAGGGGTAGGGGGGAATGTTGTGAACAAGTGTTTGGTTGAGAGGGGGTTGTGACCCTGTGTATACAGGTATGTGTTCCTTGTATTGATTCTGCAGATTCTTATAAACCCTAAAACCCCAGATACAACAGGCCAGGTAGCTTTCACTAATGAACGGACCTTCACTAGCAAACCCAGGTATGTCACTGGCAGTGGTCGTGTCCTTCAAATACCACCCAGGAACTAACTACTCCTAACTTCTCTCTCTTTAGCCTTTATTTTAGTATTTTTTTCTGGTTACTACTTGTTGTGTGGTGGTGGTGGTGGCAGGAATATGGGGCGTCAGGTGACAGCATGGGGAAGGTTGAGGAAGAGGGAGTTATCTCTCTCCCTTTTTATAATTTTTATCTCCACTGAAACTTATTTGAAAGCTAACTTTACGTCAAATGATTTTTTTAGGAGACTTACCCATGTTAGTGTAGGGAGCTGGTGTCGCCTCGCCCAGTCAAGCACCACTGCGGTCCCTTGGTGGTGGTGGTGGTGGTGTCATGTCCTATCATCACTTCACCGTCTTCAACACTGTTGCATAATATGTTCCCTCTCTCCCTTCTTCGTCTCCACACTTACAATGAATAACTTTCCGTTTTTCTTTTTCACATTACTTGTGTCTTATATCCCTTGTTATCAGACGCTGTCGGTTTATATTTATCAACACTTCATATGGCATCACTGATCGGCGCAATGATTATAAACACTAATTCTCGTTCAGCACAAATATATGAAACAAAAACATCTCTACTCTTCTGAATGAACGTAATTAATTAACTTCTATGTTGGTTATCACTGTACTAGATATTCATTGACAGTGTCGACACTGCCCAAGCTTCCCCTGGCCTCGTCTTTACCAAAACGACCAAAATAACGACGTGCTAAACTATGTGGTGGTTAAATGAACAAATCCACAAGGGCCGTGACGAGGATTCGAACCTGCGTCCGGGAGCATCCCAGACACTGCCTTAATCGATCAGCCCGTCCTCCAAACAAAGATCCAAAAGTGATTCCATGCACCCGCCAAACCCTCTGTTTATGAATGAAAAACGGTTTACACACGACTCACAACTGCTGATGTTCGAACATATCTGGAACAAGTGCTTCACTGACGAATTTTGTTCGAACCACAACGCTGTAAATGCTTCACCCACGTACTACAAATACAAATAATCGCCAACAGAACCTAAACACCTAACCTAACCTATGCCTATTTATACACAATATGCTAATATATTATAATATTAATTTATACTTGAGAAAATTCCCGTTTTGAATGAACAGCATGTTAAAATTTATGAATGCGTCTGTGGGGTTGACCGCTGAATGTAATGAACTTGAGTCGAGGACGGGTTGTAATCGATTGAGCTACGACAGGGTTAAAAGGGTTGAAACCGAAGTTCTACTGAACTTACTGGATGTGGTGGTTGTGGTGGTGTGGGAGTTTGTGCTGCTGGATCAGGCGAGCGTGTTTGAGGGAGGATTGGTGTGTGTGTGTGTGTAATTAACTAAGTGTGGTTACAGGATGAGAGCTACGCTCGTGGTGTCCCGTCTTCCCAGTTATGTTGTCATAGAACGCTTTGAAACTACTGATTGTTTTGGCCTCCGCCACCTTCTCACTTTAACTTGTTCCAATCTTCTGCAACTCTATTTGCAAAAGACAACTTCCTTAAGTTTTTTCCTCCCGTTTGTTTCTTTAGTTTGTTTTAATGACCTGTGTTTCTTGAAGTTGAAGGTTTCAAAAATTATTCCTTGGCAATTTTGTCGATTCCTGTTACTATTTTGTATGTACTGATCATATCTCCTTTCCTGCAGCTTTGGCATGTTTAACGCCTCCAGCGTCTCCTCAAAACTCCCTGTTAAGTTCCGGGAGCCATTTAGTAGCATGTTTTTGCACAATTTATATTTTATTTGCATGCTTCTGGAGATATGGACACCATACCCCTGCTGCATATTCCAAGTTTGGTCTCACGAATGTTGTGAATAGTTACTTTAATATTTATCCATCTATATAATTAAAAGCGGTTCTGAAATTTGCTAGAGTAGCCTATGTGGTTCATTATTGACGGGTTAACATTAAAGTTATTCCTAGATCTCATGTATTTACTTTTTGTATCTGCAGAATCTCGCTATTAGCTCTTGGACCCCGCCTTTCTAACCAATCTATTGTTTCCTCTATTATATCTACTACATATATTTCTCCCAACACAAACACACACACACACACACACATCCCTACGAAGCAATCCGTAGCAGCTGTCTAACTCCCAGGTACCTATTTACTGCTAGGTGAACAGCTGTATCAGGGTAAAAGAAACTCTACCCATTTGTTTCTGCCTCCGCCGGGAATCGAACCCGGAACCTTAGGACTACGACCCCACGGCGCTTTCCACTTAGCCACGAGATCCCTACAATACAGTAGGAGCCTCGCGTGTGTGTGTGTGTATGTGTTGAAGCAGCAACACTATATCACATCCTTTTGTTCCCCTTTAACAATTAAATTGGTGTTTACTCGTAACTATCAAACAATTCAACTAACGGGTCCAGGGTAATGACCAGTCTACCGTCTACGAGTATGAGACTTGAGTCATTAGACACTGACTCTTTATCGGGTATTTCTGTAGGTTCCTTGTGTACAGGAATACTGCCAACATTCTGTTCAGTACAAACATCCCTAAACGCCTACCTTGTCCTTAAATGAACTAGACCTACCTCTCTTACCCCTGCCTCCTCTCTCTCTCTCTCTCTCTCTCTCTCTCTCTCTCTCTCTCTCTCTCTCTCTCTCTCTCTCTCTCTCTATCTCTATCTCTGTCCCTCTCCCCACTCTCTCTCTCTCTCTCTCTCTCTCTCTCTCTCTCTCTCTCTCTCTCTCTCTCTCTCTCTCTCTCTCTCTCTCTCTCTCTCCTTTCGTCCCACAATACAACCAGTAATTATAATTCTAAATTTCAAAATCACCTGAAAATCTGGGATATATATATGTCAATCAGCTGATTAGCTTGCAACACAGGATATTAAATTCGAGTTTTAAACGTATCGTTGTTCCATTTTGCTTTTGTTTTTGCTGATGTAGAGCTGAAGCTCGACCCATGGAATATTAGCCTATAGAGGAGGCTCCCACGCTAATACTCTCGTGCTCTAACGAGTTGAAAATGTAAATAAAATCGTCACTGAATTACTAATAAAGGAAGAATTACAGGTTGAGATTGATACCAAGTTAACCCATTACTCGTGGAATGACCAACTGTGGTGGCATTAAGGGCGAAATCAATTATTTCGCGTCAGTACTTCATAAGGAAAGTTGTCAGTACTTTTGAAAATAAAAAAGTGGCTATTATATAATTAAAGGATTTTGGGGATTTTTTAATCCCAAAATCCCCAAAATATTAAAAATAATTTTGGGATAATTAAAGGATTTTCTTTCCCACAGTGGGAATTACAAGAAGAGAGGGGGAAGAGGAGAGGGGGAAGAGGAGAGGGGGGGAGGAATTATGAGTGAAGAGTCAATGGGATGAGAGAGGGACGGAAATTATGAGGTTAGGGGTGTAGGTATCTTGAGATGATGATTTCGGGGCTTTAGTGTCCCCGCGGCCCGGTCCTCGACCAGGCCTCCACCCCCAGGAAGCAGCCCGTGACAGCTGACTAACACCCAGGTACCTATTTTACTGCTAGGTAACAGGGGCATAGGGTGAAAGAAACTCTGCCCATTGTTTCTCGCCGGCGCCTGGAATCGAACCCAGGACCACAGGATCACAAGTCCCGCGTGCTGTCCGCTCGGCCGACCGGCTCCCTGGGGGAAGGGGGATAGAGAAGAGGCAGAAAAGGGGATGCTATAGTCACCTTTTCCTCCAACCTTCCTCCCCTTCCCATTCACTACGATTAGCGGCCTCAGTTTAATGCCTTTCGGGTCCCTCCGTCACTCGGGCCGCCACGACTAACGCGACATATGTTAGAACAGATCCACCCGTTGATGGCAGTGAGGCGTTCACTAACTACTTATATCGTTTAGCATCAACGTAATCCGAAGCAGTTTCGCATTGTTCACGTCGGCGGCAGTTAATTGGTTAAGTAACGTGTTGTTTCACTTGCTGTTCTGGGTCATTAGTTACTTATGGGTGTAGATTTTTCTCTTGTGCCTGAAGCATCTCTTGCGTAAATGTTTGTGTTCTCTTGTTTGCCAGAATTATGTTTCTGAGTTGCCGTCTTCCCAGGAGACTGTCTCAGCTTGGACGAGCATACCTTGTGGATGGGTTGTCTACTGATAGATCTCTAGTCAGCCCGTTCTCCTAAAGTTTCCCAACATCAAGAAATCGGCCTATTTAAATTATTTTCTACTAACCTACCAGAGGACCCAGAACAGAAAACGGGACAGTACATCACTTTGGTGAGCCGCTTCCACTGTGTAGAAAATTGTTGGTCTTATTTAAAGCATACGAACGAAAAACGACGTTCTTTGCAGGACAGGTTGTTCTAGTAGTGTTGTGTTCGCTCCAGCAACATCAACCTCCATACAAAACCCAATTAAAACAACAAAAAGGTGTTAAATTCTTCTGAATTCCACTCAAGTTTCTTTTTGTGTTTCCCATCAGGTTCCAGAAGCCAGAAAGAAGACGCATCTTATTCCACTTTAAAAGCGCTTAGCGTTTTCTGTAGTGTGAAGCCTGGTGCTGACCCCGACTCTCACGTGATAGTTTGACGCTGAATATGTCTCTCTCTTTTCCCTGATAAAAATTATACTACAGAGTTAAACAAAACAAACTGCAATTAATCATGACCTTCACGTATCGTTTGCGTTAGTTTATCGTTCATTACTTCTCAGTTGGGTTAATTATAGGCTGTGAGCAGACGAGGAGTCACAATAACGTGGCTGAAGTATGTTGACCAGACCACACACTAGAAGGTGAAGGGACGACGACGTTTCGGTCCGTCCTGGACCATTCTCAAGTCGATTGAGAATCGATATAGGCGGTGAGTGAGACGACTAAGGTAGTGGTTAAATGGCAGTTGCAGCTGCTGGGATTAATCACTAACCTTTCCCATCCCTCCATCCCATCCTCTTCCTCCATCACAGTAATGCATCCACTGGTTTGGGTGGCACAATGCTGCTTGTAAATAACGTTGACTTTTGTTCGTTAATGGTAACTGATAGGAAAGGAAGAAGAATTATCAGGGGGAAGCGCCAAACAATTACTACTATATAACACTTGGAAGGGGTCAGGATAAGGATTTGGGACGGGACGGGGGGAAAGGAATGATGCCCAACAACTTATGGACGGTCTGGGGATTGAACGCTGACCTGCATGAAACGAGACCGTCGCTCTACCGTCCAGCCCAAGTGACTGGGCAAGTCAGACTTTACTTATATATTAGGAAATCAGACTTTATTTATGTATTCAAATTTCTCTCTATTCTTGTTTCTCTCTCTCTCTCTCTCTCTCTCTCTCTCTCTCTCTCTCTCTCTCTCTCTCTCTCTCTCTCTCTCTCTCTCTCTCTCTCTCTCTCTCTCTCTTCCTTTTCTCGTTTCCCAATCTCTTAGGTTCCCTTCTTCGACGAAATGCAATCAGGTTGGAGCTCGTATAGTTCCCCCTCTTGATAAGCCATGCAAGAATATTCCCCATATATTTCCGACAGGCCAAGGAAGTTCCTCCTCCATCACCTCACTCTATAATTTACCCGAGTACCCCCTTCCACGGGCTCCGGGCGGCAATCAGTGCTCTTTCAATAAATCATATTAATGTATTCCTCATGACCACGGTATTGTAGTAAACTGTCAGCGGCAGTGTTAATGCATTATACATTGTTGTTGTTGGTATACTTTGCTCTCGTGTCATTGTAATTGTTATTGTTGCTTTTGTAGCTTCGCTGGTAATTGAAACAAGTTTCTGCTATGCTTTACTGGTACGTCGACGGTACTAGTGTGACAGCTTTGGTTAGGAACGTCGACGGTACTAGTGAGAAAGATTTGGTTAGGAACGTCGACTGTACTAGTGAGACAACTTTGGTTAGGTACGTCGACTGTACTAGTGAGACAACTTTGGTTAGGTACGTCGACTGTACTAGTGAGACAACTTTGGTTAGGAACGTCGACTGTACTAGTGAGAAAGATTTGGTTAGGTACGTCGACTGTACTAGTGAGACAGCTTTGATTAGGGTCGTCGACTGTACTAGTGAGACAACTTTGGTTAGGTACGTCGACTGTACTAGTGAGACAACTTTGGTTAGGAACGTCGACTGTACTAGTGAGAAAGATTTGGTTAGGTACGTCGACTCTACGTCAGCACTAGTGAGACATCCTCGGGCAGGTAGGTCGTCTGTACGTCGAGGTTGCATGTCAACACAGGTATTGCACAAACGTAAACATGGGTTGGTATGTCCAATATACTCCAAACTCAGTGACCCCCCCCAAAAAAAAAATATATATATAAGCTGAGTGGTATACTTACTGTTATCCACCATACCTCTCACCGAGTGAGCACTTTGCAATACAACTTATTCCGATCCCTCATTCACCGAGAGAACAATAGCTTCTCCCACACGCTGCTTCATCACACAACGAGGGACCTGCGGTCACCACTCACCCGTGAAATCAGATCAACAGCCGTAGCAAGTTTTTATCCACGAGGTCCAACACCGTAGTGATCTGCTCGCTACTGTGAGTGTTGATCGTGTGGTTGCTGGACTGTGAATCTTCTCCCTCTTGTGTTGGTCTCGCTGCCTGGGAACGGTGTTCTTTCTGTGGGGCTGATCACATCTGCGAGCAGCCGCGTCCAACAGCCTGGTTGATCAGTCCAGCAACCAGGAGGCCTGGTCGACGACTGGGCCGCGGGGACGCTAAGCCCCGGAAGCACCTCAAGGTAACCTCAAGGTAATCACCAGCTCGGGTCATGGCCCCACTACTATACCATGAAACCCGTCCATCTTAACTGAGTTTGAACAAATCCACAAGGGCCGTGACGAGGGTTCGAACCTACGTCCGAGAGGATCCCAGACGCTGCCTTAACTGAGTTATCTCTGCCACCTATCCCCACAGTAAGATCCCCGGTAGTACACCAGATCTTAGGACTTCTTAGCTGTTTTGGTGATTAAATTCCCAGTTGAGTTCCCTATTATGTTGGAGAAGGAAGAGGGGGGGGGGATAGGGAGACGGAGGGAAGGAATAACGATGGGAGATGAAGAATAAGAGGAGACAGAGAAAAATTGGAATGGTGAATTGTGAATGAAAAGATTTTTAGGATGCAAACAAATGGGAAAATGTATGAGGCATAAAATGAGGAAGAAATTGAAGAGAGGCAAAGAGGAGATATAGAATGGAAGGATGGAGATGTAAACGAGGAACAAGGGACAGAAGAGGTGTAGGAGGGACGGGATGAGGTGACTGGGGATTGGGGATGGGGGGGGGGGAAGAATATACCACAGGAATCTTCACATTTTGTTCCAATTTGCTGTGTTATTGTGATGCTACAGTCCAAGCAAAACATCTCACTTATGTCGAGTCTTTCCTAATGACAGCCAACATTTAGCACTCCACTGGATTGCATGTATTCCACTGTGATGTAAATGATTATTTAGGAATCTTGATATATGATTATATAGGTCTGTTCTTTGAACTAGGTCTTTCTAGAAGCAAGATGGCGGCGAGGGCCCACAGGTCACGTGACGCCAAACTGCCTATAGGAGATGTCCTGTATGCGTGACATCACCTGATCTCTCCCGTGATCGGTCGAATGACATCATTTACTGAACGTACATCTTAAATGAAGGTGTATTTCTGCCTCTGTGAGAAGGTGTATTTCTGTGAGTTACTGGATCTGAGGACAATACGCTGGACCGAATCTGTTTATTTTCTCATGAGCAGCTGGTCGCCCTGCTGGTTTCATGGCCCGGGTTCGCTGATGCTGCAGCCGGAAAACACAGATGAATTGACCGACAGCGAAAGTAATGCTTTGGTTACAGAAGGTCGCTTGTAAGACACTGTATGTGTATTCACCTAGTTGTGCTTGCGGGGGTTGACCTCTGGCTCTTTCGGCCCGCCTCTCAACTGTCAAAGTATTTTCCTCACACACACACCTAGGAAGCAGTCCGTAACAGCTGTTTAACTCCCAGGTACCTATTGACTGCTAGGTGAACCGGGGACATTAGGATGAAAGAAACTGCCCATTTGTTTCCGATATCGCTGGGGATCGATTCCCTAATTCCTAGGATTACGAGTCCCAGGCGCTGTCCACTCAGCTACCAGGCCCCTAATGTGTGGACTTGTACCAAGGATCACGACCTGGATAGATGATTGATAAAGATTAAGTCACCCAAGAGATGGCACGGGCATGAATAGCCCGTAAGACCTGGATAGACGCAGTTTGAAATATTTACGTCGAGTTAGTGCCCCCCAAAGGCAAAGTGTTCTCGTGTATACGATTAAGAGTCATCATAGACTTCAAGAGTTGCAGCTCTTGCGTGGTCAGCCACCAACGAAGTCCTGGACATTACAATTCATCGAAGGGAGGAGGAAACCGAGGGGCTCCTCAAGGCATGAGGATCTTTCTGATTGGTAAAGTTAGTGAAAACGTGCGGTGATTTTCCGTGGAGTTTTGGCTCCAGGATATTATGATACGCACTCAAGAGGTGCGGGAAGAGGACGTCCGCACCCCAGCGTGTCTGTTTAGAGAGTGACGGCTGCATACAGAAACGCCCCAGCAAGTTGCCAGATGTCTCGGGCGGCCGCGTCTGGCAATGTTTTCTCTGTACTAAAAACAAACTTACTACCAGAGGAGGCAGGATTCATGAAGCATTTACGCAAACACTTACGAAACCTGTACATCGGTCCTTGAGTCTATCTTTGCATTTATTAAACAGTTTACGAGCTTTGAAACATCACAACCGAAGGTTATTATTGTTATAAACAACCTCGAAGCTGCTTCGGAGCTCAAGAACTCCGTTTATTTATTGTAAACAAAGCCGCCATGATTGATGAAAGATTTACCGATTTAGTAAAACGTTGCCTAATAGCTCGAGAAATCATTGGCTTGGCCAGCGCAATTTAAGATTGTGTGATATACATATATATATATGTCTTTTGCAATTATTGTTGAAGTAAATGAGGTAAGCTCCAATTACCTAATTATATCATATGATTTATGTATAAATGTAAATTATATGAGTCGGCTTCACAACCTCACGACTGCCAGCTCCCGGGCACCAGTAATTATCATTCACGAATTTGGTATCGAACATACAACTGTTTGATGGTCCTCCATTGACCCAGAGGGAAGATGTAAGACCTGGCGGACAGCTAGAAGCCTGAGTCAGCCAACAATCACCTCACCCTACCCTTCAGCGATCCCTACAATTAAAGGGGTTCAGGTGAATTGTAGAGTGAGGTGTCATCACACTTATAAATATCTAGGTTTCTCCTTGCAAGCTGTCAGTTGAACAGTGTACCTCTGAAGATGTCACATAGCTGACGAAACGTAGAAAATGAAAATATTAAGTGATCTATTGTTTCTTCACCCTCCAGACGGTATAAGATATTTGCGTAGAATGGACAATATCCAAAAGAAAATTAATAATAGTCACAATGCTGTTGTGTTTACTGACATGTGTATTAGAGAAAACCTGCTTCCAAAGTGAGGTGTATGAATTGGGGGTTACAGAAATAAAATGAATGAAAAAGAGTGTGTAGAGACAGACAGAGCACAGGACGGCCTGTATAGAGGATATGGAATAGTAATATGGGAGGGGGGGGGGAAATAAATAATGGAACGAAAGGAAGAGAAAGATGTGGATAAAAAACGGTAACAAAGAAGGAGAGGAATGAATATACTGAAGAAGAGGGAAGAGGCTATTCCAGAGGGAGAGAGAGAGAGAGAGAGAGAGAGAGAGAGAGAGAGAGAGAGAGAGAGAGAGAGAGAGAGAGAGAGAGAGAGAGAGAGAGAGAGAGAGAGGTGCTGATAGTACTGGTGGAGGCTGGGGACCTAATATCTACCACAAAGAAAGAAGCGTATATATATATTGTGTGACTTTTATTTTGCTGTGAGGAGCGTGTTGTACACGAGGAGGAGGGGAGGGGGGGGGGAGGCGAGGAGGATATCTAATAGAATTCTGACATTAAAGTGGGTGATTCCATATCTCTCCCGACCACGTGTTCCAGCCCTAACCCTCATGATTGGTCAAGTTATTGCTGATAGCAATTCTATTGATGATAAGAATGGTTATGTGAACATGACACCATAAGTGATGATGATGAATACTTGAAAGTGAAGCTGTGAGAATGATCATGTAAAGGTTGGATAATGAAGATGATTTAACTGCTAATCGATAGTTTCGTTACTTGGTTGTTAGCTAATTTGGATTAAAGAAAGTTCTAATTTGATTTCAGAATAAGAAACTTAATCTTGTAAGGAGGTCTTGATGCAGTAACGGGTTCTCGGAGGCTTTGTGGCACGTACGGGAACTTTGCAACCCTGTAGCACGTGCTTAGGCTAAGTTACCTTGTAGCACGTGCAGAGACCCGGTTGCCTTGTAGCACGTGCAGAGACCCGGTTGCCTTGCAAGCACGTGCAGAGACCCGGTTGCCTTGTGGCACGTGCTTAGCCTATGTTACCTAGAGGCACGTGCAGGGACTCAGGTACTATGCTGCACGTGCAAGGGCTCAATTACCTAGGGGTACGTGCTGCGATACAGCCATCTGGCGTTACGTACAGCACAAAGAGCTTACAGCACGTACAGTTGTGTGTCTAAATTAATTTGTATTGAAAAATGTAAGAGTTATTTCGTAGTTGGAAATTCTAAAATACCTTTGCAACATTTTATATTGTACGGAATGTAAATTGATCTTGCATAATATAACAAATGTTTGAGCAACAAGCAATGCTTTCAACATACGTTGCGTTGATCTCTGCAATATTTAATGAATTGATCGTGCAACTGGACACAATAGCAGGATGGATCAGAAGGGGGAGCTCGATAATTGATGATAATTGAGATAATAGTTCATTCCCATTTTTTTGTAGAAAGCTAATGGTTCACGTTGAATTCAAAGTTTGAATTCTGAATAATTGATGTATAATAGAGGTTCAATTAAGTTCAAAAACAATATGTTGGGGGGTTCATTAGGGGATCAGTAACAATATATTGGAATGTTCACTGAAGTCCGATAACGTGATATTTTATCTGGGGTCTGGTAACAATGTATAAGATTGAGGGGGGTGTTGTATGGGATCTGGTACCAATGTATTGAGGGGAAAAGAAGGGTTTCTCTGGGGTTGGTAACAATGTATCGATGGGTTCGATAACAGTGTATCAATCATTGAGGCTATCTTGAGATAATTTCTGGGCTTTAGTGTCCCCGCGGCCCTCGACCAGGCCTCCACCCCCAGGAAGCAGCCCGTGACAGCTGACTACCTCCCAGGTACCTATTTACTGCAAGGTAACAGGAGCATCAGGGTGAAATAAACTTTGCCCATCGTTTCTCGCCGGCGCCCGGGATCGAACCCCGGACCACAAGATCACGCGTCCAGTGTTCTGTCCGCTCAGCCACCGGCTCCATAATTAGATAGGTAGATATATTTGTATAGATATATTTAATTCCTTAGACACCCAACCCACACGTCTAAAAACGAAGGCAGTGGCGACATTCTGGTCCGTCCTGGACCATTAGCAAGTCTTGTAAAGAAAGAGTGCTCCAGAAAATAAAGAGAAACCATTAACGCAGGTTCGATCCCATTGTATGACTTCAATAGTTTTCTTACTGATACGTCACATGCTGATGATTTCATTGTGAATTCAGAAATATACACAGAAACATACTCACCCGGAAGGCTTTGCGGCGATAAAGAGAAACTAGGCCAGTAATTGTTGAGTTTCGAAAAATGTAGCAAATTGACAAATGTGGGAGTTTAGTTTATTTTGTATTTCAATATTCGTGATCGCCGCTGCTGTGAAATTTGCCATTGAAGGTTTGTTGATATATCAGCTTGAATTGATAACCCGGCATCAATGTATGTTCAGCCCCAGAGAGTGTAGACTATTATTATTGATGGGATTAATGCGTTCATTGATGCAACCAGATTGACGAATCGCCAGATTGATGTTTTTTTCCTTAACTGGTGCCTTTTCCAGAGTAAGGCTTGTCCAGATTTACATTGTTATATCATGTTTTAGTATGTGTTTTAATATGAACATTAGAATAGAAGGTTTAGTAACCTATGTGATGCAGCACTCTATTCTTGAAACCCAAACGTAACCTACCTAACCTAACCTAACCTAACCTAACCTAACCTAACCTAACCTAACCTAACCTAACCTTACCTAACCCAACCTAACCTAACCCAACCTAACCTAACCTAACCTAACCTAACCTAACCCAACTTAACCAAAGCAGTTGTCTGACCTAAGCTAGAGACACGTCCATAGCGACACCCGACAACCAGTTCCACAAGTTAATAACCCATTTACCTAACCATTATTTTTTGGATTCATTTCTAAATCTAATCTAATCCAGTTTCTACTCTAATGTTTTGTGACATTTCTGTACCTCATTAATATCTCCCTTCGCGGTTTACTGTATACTGTATGATACTTGAGTATACACCCAGAAATCACAATAACGTGATGCATCAGTAAACAAATCCACAAGGAAGGGCAGTAGAACTTCTGGTTTCAACTCTTTTGACCATGTCGTAGCTCAGTCGATTAAGGCAGCGTCTGGGATGATCTCGGACGTAGGTTCGAATCCTCGTCACGGCCCTTGTGGATTTGTTTATACTTGAGTATGATTCAGTTTATCTTTCTCATCACTCTTCACCGTTCCGGAGAATTCCAGTGTTCCGTTCTCATCGTAAAGAGAATTATATTGCCCTATTTACTGTACTCAACTCATCTGCCTAATTTTAAGAGAATTTATGTCCATTATGAACGCAATGAATTTATGATGCTCAAGCATGAACTGCATAAGATAAATTGGGACTAACATGGGCAAGATAAAACTTAAGTGCTTTACTTTAATTTACTTTAAAGATTACTATTTTTTACTTAAAACTTTATTGCATTTAAATTGTAAAAGTTTCGCTTTCATTCAGTTTATATTTGAAACTTTTTTTATATATTATAAGCTCAGATCCCTACATTTGTCAACATTAAACCGCATATTCCAGTATTTGTTTTATATTTAAAGTATAAGTCACCCCTTAGAAAATTTTTGGAGCTGGGTGGTGGTATCGAACCCGCGTTTAGGGGGTCACCTCTGACGCGCGTCGTACCAATGGACCACCATATGATGCTCTAAAGAGTTACTCAAGCTTGCGTCCACTCAAGATCATTAGGAATTTGGAAGTACCATCCCTGACTACCCCAGGACGCAAGTTCGATTCCATCGCCCTGCTCCACGGATTCTCTCGCAGATATTTCACGTTATTGTGATTTCATTGTGTAATTAAGTTATCTTGTAATGATTTTAAGTGCTAAAGCAGAGGTCTGAGTCTCTCTCTCTGCTGGTCAGCTGTTTCTTGGGACCACGTGGTACAGTTGGCTTCGTTCCCGATTCACAATCGGGGATCCCGGAGTCTATTCAGTGGCGAAACAGAGATAATTAGGCACGGTTCCTTTCATCTAATTCGTCTATCAGTAAATAGGTTTCCAGGAGTTAACCAGACCACACACTAGAAGGTGAAGGGACGACGACGTTTCGGTCCGTCCTGGGCCATTCTCAAGTCCATTGTGACTTGAGAATGGTCAAGGGCGGACCGCAACGTCGTCGTCCCTTCACCTTCTAGTGTGTGGTCTGGTCAATATTCTTCAGCCACGTTATTGTGACTCCTCGCCTGCAGGTTTCCGGGAGTTAAGCTGCTGTTGTAGGGTTGCATCTTGAGGAGGGATTGTAGTTTGACCTTGGAGGGAGGCCTTGATACAAGCCAAAATTATATATATATGCATAGGCTTCCTGTCCCCCAACAAAACGATTATTATTGTTACATAAATATACTACACCCGACATCATTCTCTCTCTCTCTCTCTCTGTCATTAAACAACGAAGTTGAAGATGAGTAAGAATGGCATTTGTGATTATCGTTCAAGTCATTTACCCACAACAGACGTTAACACCCGGAGGGCAGTTATATAATAGATATGTTGAATGGCGACAGAGTCAACATAAGTAAGTCAACATAAGTAGAGTCATCATAAGTCAACATGAGTCAAGTCCAAGTTAATAGTTGTTGTAGGGTGAGTGTCTCAAGGCACTGTCTTGAAACCTTTTTTTTTTGAGTGGAAAGTTGTACTGAACCCTATTATGGTTAATGAGACTCCCGTGCCCATGGGCAAGGTCACCCAGCCAGTTTCTGGCCAGAGCCAGTGGGTTTGGGCGAGGGGGTCGGGTGTACATCAAACACAGGACACACAAGTATCCTAAACTATGTCCAGAAAAAGCATTATTCTTTGCCGTAAGTTTAAACGATTATGCTGCTCAAGGAAACTCAGTAAAATGCCGTTAACACTAAAAATACCGAATGTAATAAAAGTTAGTATTATATTCAAGATATAATACTTCCCTCATTTCGTCTCATAACCAGATATCGTATAGTTCTCCTCATACTTTATATGAGTTGCAAACACGATATCCAGGTATCCAGAGGCCAGATTCACGAAGCAGTTACGCAAGCACTTCCGAACGTGTACATCTTTCCTCAATTTTTGACGACTTTGGTTACAATTATTAAACAGTTTACAAGCATGAAAACTTCCCAATCAACTGTTGCTACTGTTATAAACAGCCTCCTGGTGCTTTGGAGCTCACTAACTGTTTAATAATCGTAAACAAAGCCGCCAAAGATTGAGAAAAGATGGACAGGTTCATAAGTGCTTGCGTAACTGTTTCGTGAATCTCGCCCAAGGTATCCAAGTCCAACACAAGTGTCTCTCAGTACAGGATACACACACGTAATAAGAGGGACTGGGGGATCAACACGAACCAAAGGAACGAAAAGAAAACCAACTTTTTTAATACCAAAAAGAGAGTTAAACCGGTTCTCTAACTCCATCATCCGGGAGACAAAGCGTCGATCCTCTCTTGCGTAACTCAACTCAGAATAATTTTTGCAAATGAAACCCTCTATAAATTTCAACAATTGGATAATTGTCGACAGTATAAAACCGTCGAGCGCATAAAACTTGTATATTTATGAGGGCCCAATTACTCCCTGTTTAGGTATTACGAGAGATGAAAATTAAAGTTTAATTGGAAATGAGTCTATTGTTTGGTATTCTGTGTGGCGTGTATTGTGGGTTGACTGAGTGCCAAGGTGGGCTGACTGAGTGCCAAGGTGGGCTGACTGAGTGCCAAGGTGGGCTGACTGAGTGCCAAGGTGGGCTGACTGAGTGCCAAGGTGGGCTGACTGAGTGCCAAGGTGGGCTGACTGAGTGCCAAGGTGGGCTGACTGAGTGCCAAGGTGGGCTGACTGAGTGCCAAGGTGGGCTGACTGAGTGCCAAGGTGGGCTGACTGAGTGCCAAGGTGGGCTGACTGAGTGCCAAGGTGGGCTGACTGAGTGCCAAGGTGGGCTGACTGAGTGCCAAGGTGGGCTGACTGAGTGCCAAAGGGGGGCTGACTGAGTGCCAAGGTGGGCTGACTGAGTGCCAAAGGGGGGGCTGGCTGAGTGCCGAGGTGGACTGGCTGAGTGCCAAGGTGGGCTGACTGAGTGCCAAAGTGGGCTGACAGAGCAAAGTAAGTTGATCGAGTGTTCTTCTGTGTTAAGTCTCAGTGGGAGGTCGTGTTGACTTGTAACTTAGCACTGTGTTAATGCTCCAGTGATCTGGAGCATTAGGGCACGTAAAGAGAATGCTGGAGTGTGCAGCTAGGTCTCCAGGCGTGCAGCGGAGTGTGTGTGTGTACGTCTGGTGGCCTACCGTGCTCTTGTAACACAATACGTGCTTCGTACGTGCTTGAATTCTTCTACCATCCAGCAGCAGCAGTTCAATAGTGGTTCTAGTAGAAATAATAGTGGTAATACTAGAAGTAGTAGGAGTAGTAGTATAGTAGTGGTGGTAATAATAGTAGTAGTAACAGTAGTAGTAGTTGTTGTAGTAGTAGACGTAGTAGTAGTTCGTCTACAACTTATTCTACATCCCCCTCAACACCTCTCATCTTACTTAATATAAGTATCATCCTACACTTATAATATTCAACAGTGGCTCAATAAATCTACATTAACTCTAACGTTTGATTTTAATTCTTACGAAGCAAAGGACAGACAAATGATGAAATGGACTTGGTTTTAAGTCCCAAGTTTCCTAACACCCACAACCTGTCGACTTAACGTTAGCAAATGTGATAAATCTTCGTTATTTACAGCTTGAGTAAAATATATGATTGTAGATTGTCAAGTGTGATGACTATTTTTTTGTGTAGATTGTATAAGGCGTTGGTGTAAATGAGGGTAATGAGCCATTGCTATAATCAGGGCGAGTGTCTTCTATAAAAGCGTTTTGGCGTTTGGAATTAATTCGGTTCTAATGAGCGAGCGAGGCGCAGGTGGACCAGATGCCTCTAATTGCCAGTGATAAATCGCAGTGTTGTATGATTAATGGATAGGAAGGTTAAACTCTGGTGAGAGCCACTTGTGAGGTGAGTGTGTGTATTCTTGGTTGTCACAGATTCTCATTCTTATTCTCTCTCTCTCTCTCTCTCTCTCTCTCTCTCTCTCTCTCTCTCTCTCTTTCTCTAATGTAGCCACAAGCTAAGGGCTGTTATCCTACATCACCTCATCTGGAGCCTGGTCGTGGAAATGTATTTATTTAATTAACTTGTTAGTAGTTTTTAACTAGAATTTTTTTGTTACTGTTCAGTTATAACGATGTTAGCCGAAGGATGAGCCAGGAACCACCTGAATATCAATATTGCTCCAGATGTCAGACAATCTTGGATTGAAAGATTGTGGTAGTGAGGTCATGTTCTTGAGAATGGCAGATGTACCCCCCCCCCCCCCTCTGGTTGCTGATGGCTGAGCGTCTTTTGTTGTTGCTCCCAACTTCAGGTTGTTCACGTAGAAGTAATTGTCAGTTCTTCTATTCTTATGAAAATGATGGAGTGCAGTCATCAAGCACAGGCTGGATCTTCAGGGGGGGGGGGGGATGCTGTGTGGCAGATCATTGAAGTAGAAATTACTCAACAAATGGCTTGGCAAACTGCCCTGTGGTACGCAGGCACCAATTAAGTGGCTTTTATATTCTGCCTTATTTAATAGTAAATTCTTGAATGTAGTCTATGGATGCGATTTGCACATGTTCAACGCCTTAGACATAGGTTGTTCACCTTCATCAGGAAAAAAAAAATGTTCATCGCCTTTTATTCGGTGTGTGCTCACATTCACCCTCAAAGGTACACCACCATTCACTTTCAAAGGTACATTCCTGAAGCCATCTTGTACATGTTCACCTGGAGCCATCCTATACACGCTCACACTGAATGCCAACATGCTCATATTTACCAACATGGACCAACATGCTCATATTTACCAACATGAACCAACATGCTCATATTTACCAACATGGACCAACATGCTCATATTTACCAACATGGACCAACATGCTCATATTTACCAACATGGACCAACATGCTCATATTTACCAACATGGACCAACATGCTCATATTTACCAACATGGACCAACATGCTCATATTTACCAACATGGACCAACATGCTCATATTTTCCAACATGCTCATATTTACCAACATGGACAGAGTCATCTCACCCGTGTGGATATTCCCCACAGTAGAGATGTTTTTCCCCCGCCGCAGCTATGAGGCTGAATCTAATTATCAAACGTCAGTCATTTTAACTTAACCTGTCCTAAATTTTTCCCGGGTCTTAATGAATTTACCCACACCTGTTTAAAGGTGTGGCAATTAACGAGTTGTTTGCGTATCTTCTACCTCCTCGTACTCCTCTCCCTCCTGCTCCTCCTCCTCCCTTTCTACTCCTTCTCCTTCATCTCTCCTTCGACCTGAGAAAGTAGCGGCGCGGCTTTTGTTGAGTCTGTTGCTATTTCCATTATATTATTTTCAGAGTGCCAGAACCCATATAAATGTGGTCGTCAGAGCGTCCACCTTTTGTACTGATGATTTGGAGAAGGTCGAGAGAGACGAAAAGAGCCAAATCTAATCTATCTTAGGCCTAGCATAGCACTTGTATGTATTATTTAGGCCTAAGGATGTGTAAGACATTCACAATCGACTTGAGAATGGTCCAGGACGGACAGAAACGTCGTCGTCCCTTCACTTTCTAGTGTGTGGTCTGGTCAACATATTTCAGCCCCGTTATTGTGACTCCTCGTCTGCCTAAGGATGTGTATATTAGGCCAATAATTGCATATCTTGACCTAGGAAAAGCAGGATCAGGGATAATAATAGGCTGTTTTGTATATATATATATATATATATATATATATATATATATATATATATATATATATATATATATATATATATACATAAATTCTATACAATAGTGTATATAATTTGTACTTCCGTCTATAGGCGTTATTAGTGTTATAGAATTTGGGGGAGGATTGTCATAGGTACAGATATTGCAAGCTATAAAGATAAAGCTATTGCAAGTGCGATAGCTTTCTGAGTTGTCGAAATTATTTTTTTATATTATGGGCACTGGCGGACGTCTTGATCACGTGTAAGGAATAACATCTTGATATTTAAATTTAAACTTGAGTAAACAAGATATACTGATCTTAAAATCAAGTCAAGAAACCGGGCCGCGGGGATCTTGATCCTCGGAACTATCGGAAAGCAATCAGATCTTAACTAGATATTATCTAACGTAACTGTATGTATTATGGCATTGTAAACTGGTATTAGACACGTTACGGTGTAATCAGGTGCAGTTTTCTCTGATGATCATAAGAGCCGCTCGCTGCTGCAAGTTACATAGTCATATGTGCGCCGTAATGCTCTTGCAGGTGTTTATTTATGCTAATGTTGAATTGTAGCCATTAGCCGGCAGCTGTTGCCATCAGGATCACGGGAATGTTGGACTGTGTCTTAGTCAGTGTGTGTGACGGTGTATGGGGCTCCATTATCTTGTACACCAGCTCCCACGGTCCAGAGTGTATGGGCTCCCATTAACCTTATATACCAGCTCCCACGGTCCAGGGTGTATGGGACCCCATTAACCTTGCACAGGAGTTTCCTGGGCTTCACATTTTCGTACTAGGTAGCTACAGCTACACCCTACACTAGGTGACTCTCCCTCAGGATAACAGTTCTTATACAGAATGATAATCATAGGTCTTAAAAATATTGCTTTAAGTTTAATAAAACATTTATATATATATATATATATATATATATATATATATATATATATATATATATATATATATATATATATATATATATATATATATATATATATATTTCATTGAATATGACCGCATATTCTGTATTTATTATTTTCTGGTTTAGGGCTTCTATCCCTCTAACTATTTTCTTAGCATCAGGGCTTAATTGAAATAGGAGTTCTCCAAAACTCATTTTCGTACTTTTAAGGTGAAGAAAAGAAGTGATTTACTATAGAGTGTATTACACTTATTTGTATAATTTGCACGACGTTTCGAACCTCCATGGTTCATTCTCAAGTGAACAGATCTTACAATACTAGTTGATTTTATACCCGCATTAGGTCAGGTGATAATACAATGAAGGTGAAAACATGGGGGGATACATAAGGGATAAACATAGGGGCTGCAGAAGGCTTATTCTGCAGCCCCTATGTTATATATTCTATATATATATATATATCAAAAAGTCAGAACATTATGGATGTCATGTGATTCCAAAATACAAGATGAATACCAATATTTCAAAGATATATTTAACTACTAAACATTACTAAACATTAAAGATGATACAATATCATGGAAACTTATGACTTAAGTTGATTAACTTATTAAATCAAAGTTCGGGTACGTTATCGTATGTTACTTTATAACAGAATAACAGCAAAGTTCCTGTCCTAACTTAAACCTGTTTACGAGAACCAGGCAAGCTAAATGGACTGAAATCTCAGCATAGTGTTACATCATCAGCAACTGCAACTCTGTCCAGTGTATTTCAATACATAATCCCTTAATCCCCGAATGAAATTACCTGATCACAAGCACCAGACGCATTGGGAGTAATGCGACTTCATTACGCTTCCCAACATTTAGGACCTGGATGTGCATCATGGCTGCTGGGATTACCTAGAGAATGTCATTTTGGAGGAACTTCAGAGAGGTAGCATGGAGAGCCTTGGTTCTGAACTTCAGAGAGGTTGGATAAAGAGCCTTAGTTCTGAACTTCAGAGAGGTAGGATGGAGACCCTTTGTTCTGAACTTCAAAGGGGTAGGATGGAGAGCCTTGGTTCTGAACTTCAGAGAGGTAGAATGGAGAACCTTAGTTCTGAACTGCAGAAAGAAATGAACTAACAGCTCATATTATGAGCCTACTTATGGAGTTCCAGCATGACAGGACACACACACATATCCACCACCTGCTCGAGGATCTCTACGCTGGGAGGACCCCTACTTAAAGAGCTCCTGCCTTTTTTACGATGCCATTTTCATCCTTTCTCCAGACCTGCTTCAATAAATATCGACTCTGGTGCACCAGCGTGTAGAAGAGAGCTGCTTCAGGTAAAAGAAAGATTTTCGTCAACGGGAACTGTGTAATCTAGGTAAATGGTTGGTTTGAATGGAGGTGAAAAACCTGGATGCTGCATAAAGGAACATTAAATCCATTTTCATAGCTGGAAAGGGGATTGGAATAAACTTAAAAGGGAAACCACGTTAATGAAGGTTCAGTAGGATGTACCAAAAGTCTTAGAAAATTGCTAGTTTCAGAATTTTCCCGTTTACCAAAGACGTTTTAACAAAAATTTATTTCATCCATTTGGGCCAACGGAGCCTCGAACCACGGACCACGAAAGCGGAAGGGGAATTATCAGGGGAAAGCGCCAATCCATTACGACTATATACCACTGGAAAGGGGGTCAGGACAAGCATTAGGGATGGGACGGGGGGAAAGGAATGGTGCCCAACCATTTATGGACGGTCGGGGAACACGTCAAAATAATAAAGTCGACCATCACAAGCAATTAGAGCGACGCAGACAATGATGTGGGCGATGGAGATTTTTTGAGTTCGTGCAATGTTCTGTACGTCATCTACAAGACCACCTAGCCTACCACTGGAGAACAGGACACCGGTACACAGAACGTTTCGTCCAAAGGTAAAGTGTTATTTAGCCTTTACTGTCTTTCTCCTCATAATTACCTGTCAATCCAAGTGGTTGGATAACAGTGTTCAAAAGTTGGATTGGTCGGAACAGCTACTGCTTCGGTTCTTGGAAAGCGACTTTCGATCCCTGATGGTCAAACTATTTGGTCACCTCTCCGTCCTCCTAAGCTGTCCGTACACCCTTCTAAGTGGTACACAGACTTGATAACTATGCCTTCTAGTCCCACGTGAGACCAGGAGGCATGGCAAGAAGTGCAAACTGGCCTGCAATAAGTACACTTAGAGAGAGAACTCTATCAACATGAAAGGCTCAGGACTTTTCAACACTCTCCCTCTATACATAAGGGGGCATAACTAGGCGATCTCCCTAGGGGCTCACAACAGAACTTGCTAAAAAACTTCATATATCAGACTGCGATTAACAGTCGCAGTCGAAGACCTCTTCCAGCTCTTCAGAGGCGGAGTACGTGCCGAAGATACAGCAAGCATTTCCTCTCTATATATATATTACATAATAATAATAATAAATAAATATAAATTAATTAATTTATTTATATTTAACACACTAGTAATAACAGTAATTTAGTAGTCACAAAATGTGTTTGGTTACCTTTATCTTTAATTACAGCTCTAAGTAGCCAGACAAGAGACTATAAGGTCCCATACACGGAGCTACTGAGGATGCAATGTACAAAATACGGATTGTTGAATATAAAAAAGTTTACATATTTTAATATTGGAATTCAAAACGACATACAAAAGAGCAGGTAGCCACAAAGCCAATCTAAACCGTCCAAGTCCTAAGTCAATAATCCTTGCAACTCTCGTTACAATATTAATCAAACTAACGTAAAATTGCTTTGTATATAACTGCCTATAATTTGGAGTGCCATCCAGAGTAGCTTACGTACTATCATTATCGCATTATACGTTTCAGTTAAGACAGGCATACGGGTTGCATAATTATCAGTTAAGAGAGGCATACGGGTTGCATAATTATCAGTTAAGACAGACATACGGGTTACATAATTATCAGTTAAGACAGGCATACGGGTTACATAATTATCAGTTAAGAGAGGCATACGGGTTACATAATTATCAGTTAAGACAGGCATACGGGTTACATAATTATCAGTTAAGACAGGCATCCGGGTTACATAATTTGAATTAAAATAGTCATTTTGAAATATAACTTCTTGCGTTACACGAGGCGAAACAAGCAAGTAATTTAAAGTGTAAATAACTCTCAAATGTAAAATTATCATTGGCATGAAATTTACGTAAACACACTAAGCATTTTGAGCTGCAATGTGCAACTAAATATTAATCAAAACGCGTGAAAAAGTCTCACTGTCAGAAATAGACATTATCAAGGTAAATATACAGAAATGATTGTGTCATTAACTCATTATAACTCACAACATTAAGCAAAAATTGCCCCAATGGCTTATGAGGCAAGTAATATACGACTGTATAAACCACTGTGAACTAGTGTAGTTACAAAGGAATGTAATGAACACATCCGCTAGTTGCAGATGAGTAGTCACAATAACGTGGCTGAAATATGTTGACCAGACCACACACTAGAAAGGGAAGGGACGACGACGTTTCGGTCCGTCTTGGACCATTCTCAAGTCGACAATCGACTTGAGAATGGTCCAGGACGGACCGAAACGTCGTCGTCCCTTCACCTTCTAGTGTGTGGTCTGGTCAACATCAGGCATACTGCTCGCTCTTCCTGGAAGGTCGAGGCATGACGGTAAATATACCGGGCGACAATGTGAAACGAGCACAGCCATCTCCTGGTACGATAATCCTCGTCAAAGGCAACTTCCACCGGTGCTGGACTTTGTGGTTGAGCGCGGTAAAGGGATAGAGGGATGAGGGTCCTCGGTGTTGTGGACTTTGTGGCGTTGGACTGACTACTTCACACGAAGATAACTATAACCGTTGCTCTCACATAGACCGTTGCTGGACGTCAACCAAGACACTAGGCGTTGGTTGAGGTCCCGCTCCCTTGTAAACTATTTGATACTAGTTCCTGCGATTCTAGTATTCTGCTATTTCTGTTCCTTACAGACCTTGCAGAAGCGTCGGTTCGAATGTCCACACGCAGTCCACCGCCCAGGCGACCACCTCATTTATACATCAAACGCTTGGTCCTAAAAGCTCTTGGACGCTTTCCTCTCAGTTTGAAGGTTATTCTCTGTGATCCAAGATGCAAAATTCGGTTTAATTCTGCCAAATATACCGCTGCTATACTTGGAGTATACTTAGATGTCTCGCTTCATGCAGGTCGGCGTTCAATCCCCGATCGTTCAAGTCGTTAGGCACCATTCCTTCTCCTTCGTCCCGTCCCAAATCCTTATCCTGATCCCTTCCAAGTGCTATATAGTCGTAATAACTTGGCACTTCCTCCTGATAGTTCCCGTCTCTCTTCCATGAAAAAGTGTCCCTGTTGCCTGAGATTGGAATAGGTCTCCTGGATGATGGTCTGATTGACCAGACTGTTGGACGCCGAGGCAAGCATTTCGACGTAGGGACCACAGCCCTGCTGATCAAGTACCCTATAGAGGACTCTCTCAAGCTCTCTCTCTTGAAAGAGAGCAGACAGTGAGCATCTGTTACTAATGCCCACTGTATGTAATAGAAAGATGTTGAAAATCCTAGGGGCCCTCACTGTTCATAGAATTGTCTTCTCGAATCTATAGAACTTATTGACTCTATTGACTCTTATTGACTCAAATTTTAAGCACATTATCTCGAGCTTCCCAGTCTCGAAACAGTTTCAGCGTGAACCAGTCACTCGAATTTTTCCAGATGCAGATTATGAAGTATATTTGTGGCCATTAGAGTAAGTTCTCTAGCGTGAGCAGTCAAAGGGCATTTAGACCAATAGCGCCGCACCATTACCTTCGCTGGCCTCTCCGATTGGTCGATCTTAACGCTCCACCAATCTCAAAATGCCACGTGGTACATGACTATTGGTCGGGAGAGCTGCGCGAAGCTTACAGTAAGAACTTTATTAGATGTACCATCAGCGTTTAGCATAATTATCACAACATTTTTTTTTAATTACAATTACGAACATAATAAAATAATTACCAACCTAAAACACATGAAAAAATTCAGATATCATTTAAATTATAGTCTAGTTTGCCGTACGACTCTCAAAAGAGTAGAAACGCATCATGAGGCAACATGAAGCAAATTGAGATGATATGAGACAACATGAGACGACATGAGGCAACATGAGACGACATGAGGCAACATGAGACGACATGCGTCAGCCTGAGACGTCATGAATCAACATGAGATGACATGAGGCAACATGAAACGACATAAGGCAACATAAGACGACATGAGGCAGCCTGAGACGTCATGGCTCAACATGAGACGACATGAGGCAACATGAGACGTCATGACTCAACATGAAACGACATGAGGCAGCCTGAGACGTCATGGCTCAACATGAGACGACATGAGGCAACATGAGACGTCATGACTCAACATGAAACGACATGAGGCAGCCTGAGACGTCATGACTCAACATGAGACGACATGAGGCAACATGAAACAACGAACGGCAATATGAAACAACATGACCGTGTATCACAAAATAGAAAAAGCTTAAGACCTCCCCCCAAGCATATGAGAGTATTGGAGTGACACGAGCAGGTGCCACGTGTCAGTGAGTGCCACTCAGGTAACTTGGCACGGGGTTATGACACAGGAAAACAGAGGGGCCGATCACAGTGGAACTGATGCGCGTGAAATTGGAAAAAAGGAGTGGAATTGACAGCTTCGAAAAATTATTCAGTTTATTGAACCATGCATATATATATATATATATATATATATATATATATATATATATATATATATATATATATATATATATATATGTCGTACCTAGTAGCCAGAACTCACTTCTCAGCCTACTATGCAAGGCCCAGTTTGCCTAATAAGCCAAGTTTTCATGAATTAATTGTTTTTCGACTACCTAACCTAACCTAACCTAACTTTTTCGGCTACCTAACCTAACCTAACCTATTGAGATAGGTTAGGTTAGGTAGGGTTGGTTAGGTTTGGTCATATATCTACGTTAATATAAACTCCAATAAAAAAAAATTGACCTCATACATAATGAAATGGGTAGATTTATCATTTCAAAAGAAAAAAATTAGAGAAAATATATTAATTCAGGAAAAGTTGACTTATTAGGCAAATCGGGCCTTGCATAGTAGGCCGATAAGTGCGTTCTGGCTACTAGGTACGACATATATATATATATATATATATAAGCCTATACTTGCATAAACCACAAGTGAAGATAAACAATCTTTGGACAACACCCACCAGTGGGACTCGAACCCAGAAAGCACAACTACCTTCCAGTAGCTGGCATAACTAGTATGCTTTAACCCACTACGCCATCAGACCTTACAAAAGAAGTAGATAGTTCGAGATATATATATCTCAAACATCTCTACCTCCCGAAGGCACCAGATGAGTGAGGGGTCAGTCTGCAATTTTCGTCAAGCCACTGTCAATGTGAGTCAACAATATTTGGTGTTGTCCAAAGATTGTTTATCTTCACTTGTGGTTTATGCAAGTATAGGCTTATAAGCTGGACACGAGTTCTCTCACATTGACAGTGGCTTGACGAAAATTGCAGACTGACCCCTCACTCATCTGGTGCCTTCGGGAGGTAGAGATGTTTGAGATATATATATCTCGAACTATCTACTTCTTTTGTAAGGTCTGATGGCGTAGTGGGTTAAAGCATACTAGTTATGCCAGCTACTGGAAGGTAGTTGTGCTTTCTGGGTTCGAGTCCCACTGGTGGGTGTTGTCCAAAGATTGTTTATCTTCACTTGTGGTTTATGCAAGTATAGGCTTATAAGCTGGACACGAGTTCTCTCACATTGACAGTGGCTTGACGAAAATTGCAGACTGACCCCTCACTCATCTGGTGCCTTCGGGAGGTAGAGATGTTTGAGATATATATATCTCGAACTATCTACTTCTTTTGTAAGGTCTGATGGCGTAGTGGGTTAAAGCATACTAGTTATGCCAGCTACTGGAAGGTAGTTGTGCTTTCTGGGTTCGAGTCCCACTGGTGGGTGTTGTCCAAAGATTGTATATATATATATATATATATATATATATATATATATATATATATATATATATATATATATATATATATATATATATATATATATATATTGTGCATAATTTGCGTGTGTGTGTGTGTGTGTGTGTGTGTGTGTGTGTGTGTGTTCGCACGCACGTGTTACCGTCTTCCGTGCGTGCGTGTGATCGAGGGAGTTTGTGTGTGTACTCACCTCAATGTGCTTGCGGGGGGATTGAACTTTGGCTCTTTGGTCCCGCCTCTTAACCGTCAAAATTAACTGGCGAACAGATTCCTGAACCTATTCGCGTGTTTTACTATTTGTATCTGCAGAATCGAGATAATAGCTCTTGGACCCCGCCTTTCTAAACAATTTATTTTCCCCTATTATGTCTACTATATATGTCTAAGACACTCACACACACACACATTCCCAGGGAGCAGCCCGTAGCAGCTGTCTAACTCCAAGGTACCTATTTACTGCTAGGTGAACAGATGCATCAGGGTGAATGAAGCTCTGCCCATTTGTTTCCGCCTCCGGCGGGGATCGAACCCAGGGCCCCTTGGTACTGCGACTCCCGAGCGCTGTCCACTCAGCCGCGAGGCCCCTTAAGATGTGTGTGTGTGTGTGTGCTTAATTGAACCCTAAAACACCAGTTTAAATCATTTACTGAGAGCACGTGCATCTATCTCTCTCGTTTGGGTGCTGTTTATATTCGGTAATATAAAGAACAACACAAGACACTGAAGACTTCTGTTGAACGACGTTTCGTTAAAAAGAACTGTGTAAAGTCCAGCAGAGGAATGTCTTAAATATAAGTCTAGTAGTGAAAAGTCTTATACAGAGTGCAGTCAAGTCTGTGTACAAGTCCAACAGTAACCATAAGTCGAGATGAGGCAGCGAGAGGTCAGGGAGGTGAGGCAGCGAGGGCTCAGGGAGATGAGGCAGCAAGGACTCAGGGAGATGAGGCAGCAAGGACTCAGGGAGATGAGGCAGCAAGGACTCAGGGAGATGAGGCAGCAAGGACTCAGGGAGATGAGGCAGCAAGGACTCAGGGAGATGAGGCAGCAAGGACTCAGGGAGATGAGGCAGCAAGGACTCAGGGAGATGAGGCAGCAAGGACTCAGGGAGATGAGGCAGCAAGGACTCAGGGAGATGAGGCAGCAAGGACTCAGGGAGATGAGGCAGCAAGGACTCAGGGAGATGAGGCAGCAAGGACTCAGGGAGATGAGGCAGCAAGGACTCAGGGAGATGAGGCAGCAAGGACTCAGGGAGATGAGGCAGCAAGAAGTCAGGGAGATGAGGCAGCAAGAAGTCAGGGACATGAGTCAGCAAGAAGTCAGGGAGATGAGGCAGCAAGAAGTCAGGGAGATGAGGCAGCAAGAAGTCAGGGAGATGAGGCAGCAAGAAGTCAGGGAGATGAGGCAGCAAGAAGTCAGGGACATGAGGCAGCAAGAAGTCAGGGACATGAGGCAGCAAGAAGTCAGGGACATGAGGCAGCAAGAAGTCAGGGACATGAGGCAGCAAGAAGTCAGGGAGATGAGGCAGCAAGAAGTCAGGGAGATGAGGCAGCAAGAAGTCAGGGACATGAGGCAGCAAGAAGTCAGGGACATGAGGCAGCAAGAAGTCAGGGAGATGAGGCAGCAAGAAGTCAGGGAGATGAGGCAGCAAGAAGTCAGGGACATGAGGCAGCAAGAAGTCAGGGACATGAGGCAGCAAGAAGTCAGGGACATGAGGCAGCAAGGGCTCAGGGCGGTGGAGCCACATCAAAACCTGACGAGGCAGGAGGAATGACTATTTTACTCAATGGTGTTTTGTTCCCATTTAACCGATGTCTCCCGGCCTGTCCTCCTAGTGCCTTAATTATTAACCTGGTCTCTCTCCACGTCAGGAAGGGCGGGAACTTTGTCAAGAAAAGTTACACAAGAAATCTTAGCATGGTTCCTTACCCCATTCCCACGCCTGGGCACCTCTTTGATATACTTATCAAAAAGAATATTTTATAACTAAACAATTACGTCCTAAACTTAGGAAAGAAAACGAGAATATGTCCAGAAGTAGGGGGTACGTCAACCAAAATAAAGGCTTAACTATTGTAGGTTTAACCAAGGAATAGGTTAGGCCTTCGTTAGCAAAGGTTGGATTTTTTTTTTTAGTTTCCCCCTTAGTTCTCTTTACACTTTTTTTCCGTTTTCTAGTTTTTACCTTCCGTATTTTTCTATGTTTAACTTTCCTTTCGAACTAAGTTATTAAATTTCAAAATAGATTTTTAGATTTTATACATATAGTCAGGATCTTCCATGATCAATATTGTCGTTTGGAGATTTTGTAATGAATATTCTCATATTGATCTTGCAAGGATGCTTTGAGATGGGTATTCTGAGATGTACAATGCAGCAGTAGGGGTGGGGGTGGGTGGGATGTGGGGGTGGGTGTGTGTGGGTGAAGTGTGTGTGTGTGTGGGTGAGGTGTGTGTGTGTGGGTGAGGTGGGTGGGGGTGTTTGTGTGGGTGGGGTGTGTGTGTGTGGGTGAGGTGTGTGTGTGTGGGTGGGGTGGGTGGGGGTGTTTGTGTGGGTGGGGTGTGTGTGGGTGGGGTGTGTGTGGGTGGGGTGTGTGTGTGGGTGGGTAGGGTGTGTGTGGGTGGGTGGGGTGTGTGGGGTCTACAGGTGACCGCTGGCGCTTTTATGAGACCTTTATATAACAAGCTTTACATTTGATCCGGTTTTATTGTAAGATAAAAAGTTGACATTTTCAGCTTTATTTTAATGAAATCTTGTAGATCTATATATTTAATTTATATTTTTATCATTAGTACAAACTATTTTAAATAAGCAGAAAAGATGTCAGTGGACAATTAATAACATTTATTTTAATCTTAAAAATAAATTTAAAACATTTATTCGTAAACAACTATTTATAAATAGATTCTTCCAAGTTCCCCGTCTCGTTGCTCCCATAAATAAACGCCCGAAAATTTTACCAGAGAAATACTGAACTCCATTTGCGTGTTCAAAGAGGATAAGTTGTGTATGGATGTTGTGTGAGTTCCTTGCTTATTCTTGTTTGGAAAGGCAGATGAATGACAGCATGGAAGAGAAGCTTATGTAGGAGAGAATGGTTGTTAATTAACAAGAGTTTCCAAGACTGAGCTTCAAACTTTGGGCTCGGATTTCCATCTGTTGGTCGATTAAAATAATTACTTTCAGCCCCCCCCTCTTTTGCTTCTTCATATAACTCTCGTTAAAATTAAATGCCTGTCGCATCTTATCAGCTCAGACAGTTGACCCTTAGATGAACGCTGGGAAAGGAGGGGGAGACTGGAGGTGGGGTCAGGCACATGTAAACACCTGATTGATTGCCAATCAACATTTACAGCCCAGCTCCTGTGCCAGGTAAGTTCACTACAGGCTCACCATAGCCCGTGCTACTTGCCCCGCTCCTGTGCCTGGTAGTCCACTACGGACTCACCATAGCCCGTGCTACTTGTCCCGCTCCTGTGCCAGGTAAGTCCACTACGGGCTCACCATAGCCCATGCTACTTGCCCCGCTCCTGTGCCAGGTAGTCCACTACGGACTCACCATAGCCCGTGCTACTTGTCCCGCTCCTGTGCCAGGTAAGTCCACTACGGGCTCACCATAGCCCGTGCTACTTGTCCCGCTCCTGTGCCAGGTAAGTCCACTACGGGCTCACCATAGCCCATGCTACTTGCCCCGCTCCTGTGCCAGGTAGTCCACTACGGACTCACCATAGCCCGTGCTACTTGTCCCGCTCCTGTGCCAGGTAAGTCCACTACGGGCTCACCATAGCCCGTGCTACTTGCCCCGCTCCTGTGCCAGGAAGTCCACTACGGACTCACCATAGCCCGTGCTACTTGCCCCGCTCCTGTGCCAGGTAAGTCCACTACGGACTCACCATAGCCCGTGCTACTTGCCCCGCTCCTGTGCCAGGTAAGTCCACTACGGACTCACCATAGCCCGTGCTACTTGCCCCGCTCCTGTGCCAGTTAGTCCACTACGGGCTCACCACAACCCGTGCTACTTGCCCCGCTCCTGTGCCAGGTAGTCCACTACGGGCTCACCACAACCCGTGCTACTTGCCCCGCTCCTGTGCCAGGTAGTCCACTACGGGCTCACCACAACCCGTGCTACTTGCACCGCTCCTGTGCCAGGTAGTCCACTACGGGCTCACCACAACCCGTGCTACTTGCCCCGCTCCTGTGCCAGGTAGTCCACTACGGGCTCACCACAACCCGTGCTACTTGCCCCGCTCCTGTGCCAGTTAGTCCACTACGGGCTCACCACAACCCGTGCTACTTGCCCCGCTCCTGTGCCAGGTAGTCCACTACGGGCTCACCACAACCCGTGCTACTTGCTCCGCTCCTGTGCCAGGTAGTCCACTACGGGCTCACCACAACCCGTGCTACTTGCCCCGCTCCTGTGCCAGGTAGTCCACTACGGGCTCACCACAACCCGTGCTACTTGCTCCGCTCCTGTGCCAGGTAGTCCACTACGGGCTCACCACAACCCGTGCTACTTGCCCCGCTCCTGTGCCAGGTAGTCCACTACGGGCTCACCACAACCCGTGCTACTTGCCCCGCTCCTGTGCCAGGTAGTCCACTACGGGCTCACCACAACCCGTGCTACTTGCCCCGCTCCTGTGCCAGGTAGTCCACTACGGGCTCACCACAACCCGTGCTACTTGCCCCGCTCCTGTGCCAGGTAGTCCACTACGGGCTCACCACAACCCGTGCTACTTGCCCCGCTCCTGTGCCAGGTAGTCCACTACGGGCTCACCACAACCCGTGCTACTTGCCCCGCTCCTGTGCCAGGTAGTCCACTACGGGCTCACCACAACCCGTGCTACTTGCCCCGCTCCTGTGCCAGGTAGTCCACTACGGGCTCACCACAACCCGTGCTACTTGGAACATTTTGTTCTGAGTAGCTAAATCTAAAATAACAACAACAACAATTGCCAATCAATACAGTTGACAGACAACAAATAACTAATAACGCAATACGAACACATCACACTATGTATCCTCCCAGTAGTAAATTAGGTACCTGGGTGTTAGTCAGCTGTCACGGGCTGCTTCCTGGGGGTGGAGGCCTGGTCGAGGACCGGGCCGCGGGGACATTAAAAGCCCCGAAATCATCTCAAGATAACCTCCCAATACGACAACTGGATACCAACACTATGAATACCAACTACTCAAACATCTACGTCCAGTGGACACAGAATACATTTTAAAACTACTCCAGTACACAAACACTAATATTATCCGTGTCACCTCTTCCATCCATCCTTCCTCTCTCCCTCCCTCTCTCCCATTCTCTTCAATATTGGATGGGCTTCCACTGTTAACTGCAGCATTTATCTTAACCAAACAAGGCAGCAGTAAACATTCCCAGCTGGAGCTTCGCATCATATCAGTGTATGTTTGTATTACTCAGTGAGTGTGTGTCTGTCGTGAGTGTGTGTCTGTCGTGAGTGTGTGGCTATCGTGAGTGCGTCAGTATCGTAAATAAGCTTACTTAGTGTTAAGTACTTGCCTCGCATTTGAACACGTTTCTCTGTCTCTCTCTCTCTTTCTGTTTCTCTCTCTCTCTTTCTCTTTGTCTCTCTCTTTCTCTCTTTCTGTTTCTCTCTCTTTCTCTTTGTCTCTCTCTCTGTCTCTACCACTCTCTCTGTCTCTGTCTCTGTCTCTCTCTCTCTCTCTCTCTCTTAATCCTCGTCCCTCTTCTATCTTTCCTCCTTCTCTCCCTCCACTTCTATCTTTCTTCTTTCTCTCCCTCCCTTCCTCCTCTCCCTTGCTCAGCTACAGGAAGACACTTCAAAAGGTGACAGACAGACACAGCTTCACGGGGTAACCCAACCCAACATGCATGTCATTAGCGGTGATCCTCACACCTTCTTAAAACACTTTTTAGCATCATTTACGAAACTTAAAGATAACTTGGAAGAAAAAAAGGGGAAAAAAAAGACTAGCAGCAGGGACATTATTCCCCGCCGAGTCGTTAAGAGTATACGAGTATATTTATTCCCTAGTCTGGCCAGGGAATAAAAGCTGTCTGGGGATTTTTTTTTGAGTTGCTTGGGTTTTGTTTTTCTTTTACGTGGTTGAAGTTTGAGTCCCTTGAGTTTGCTTTGTAGATTTAATTGTTTTATCAGGGATATTGTTTTTTTTGTTTTAAAAAAACGTGTTTTTTTTCTCAATGTAATACAAGTTTTGGTATAATTAATCCGTCATGTGTACACATCTGTCACAGACACACACACACACCTGTTATCATGATGCTATATATGACTACACGTTTGCAAGAATTTAACACAAACCCAAATTTTATATTATATAACCGAAATGCTTTGCATATTATATAACACCTATTCAACCACTGTACCTTGTTATTCTGTACATGTTTTTTAATCAATCAAAATGATTATTATAGTAAGTTCAATGACCCTCCCCCTCGAAGATTCGAACCTGGGTCGCCAGGATAGCACGGCTATCCAAGGCGTATAATGCTAAGGTGCGTTGATCAGACCAAGGCTCAAGAGGTGTCGTTACAGACATCCAAAGACGACTCGAGAGAAAGAGGAAGTAGTTACCCAAGCACCGTAAAGCACCGTGAAGAGCTTCACAGTGGACACAGATCTGCATAACAAGGGGTGTTTGTCGTCTGTGACGGGGCCTGAACTGTGGTTCGAGTGGCAAACGACCTGTGTGAGGGGGGGGGGGGGAAGTGAGACCTGGCGAGGGTAATGTCATTACTTACTTGTATTTGTCATTTCCCGAGCGAAAAAAAATTGTTTTGCTGTTCAATGAACGTAAATTACTGTGAGTATCGAGTAAAAAAATGGGGGGAGTATCGTGTACGGTGCTTCCACACCCGGGTCTACCAGCCCCATAATGTCCCCTCTGCCACCCCTCTTTCCCCTCTTTCCCCCCCATGTGACCCCCTTCACAGTGCTATATAGTCGTAAGGGTTTGGCGATAAGAACATAAGAACATAAGAACAAAGGCAACTGCAGAAGGCCTATTGGCCCATACGAGGCAGCTCCTATTCTATAACCACCCAATCCCACTCATATACTTGTCCAACCCGCGCTTGAAACAATCGAGGGACCCCACCTCCACCACGTTACGCGGCAATTGGTTCCACAAATCTACAACCCTGTTACTGAACCAGTATTTACCCAAGTCTTTCCTAAATCTAAACTTATCCAATTTATACCCATTGTTTCGTGTTCTGTCCTGTGTTGATACTTTTAATACCCTATTAATATCCCCCTTGTTATGTCCATTCACCCACTTGTAAACCTCTATCATGTCGCCCCTAACTCTTCGCCTTTCCAGTGAATGCAACTTAAGCTTTGTTAATCTTTCTTCATATGAAAGATTTCTAATTTGGGGAATTAACTTAGTCATCCTACGCTGGACACGTTCAAGTGAATTTATATCCATTCTATAATATGGCGACCAAAACTGAACTGCATAATCTAAATGGGGCCTAACTAGAGCAAGATATAGCTTGAGAACCACACCAGGTGTCTTGTTACTAACGCTGCGATTAATAAATCCAAGTGTCCGATTTGCCTTATTACGAACATTTATGCATTGATCCTTTTGTTTTAAATTCTTACTAATCATAACTCCCAGATCCCTTTCGCAATCCGACTTCGCAATCACAACACCATCTAGCTCGTATCTTGTAACTCTATCATCATTACCTAACCTCAGAACTTTACATTTATCAGCATTAAACTGCATCTGCCAATCCTTTGACCATTTCAAAACCCTATCTAGATCAACTTGAAGTGATAGTGAGTCCTCCTCCGAATTAATTTCCCTACCGATTTTCGTATCATCGGCAAATTTGCAAATGTTGCTACTCAAACCTGAATCTAAATCATTTATATATATTATAAACAACAGAGGTCCAAGGACAGAGCCTTGAGGCACTCCACTTACAACATTTTCCCACTCTGACTTGATTCCATTTATACTAACTCTCTGTTTCCTTTGGTATAGCCATGCCCTAATCCAGCTTAATATAGCACCCCCAATACCATGAGACTCTATTTTTTTAATCAGTCTTTCATGTGGCACTGTATCAAAAGCTTTGCTAAAGTCAAGGTATACAACATCGCAATCCTTACCACTATCAACTGCCTCAACAATGCTAGAATAAAAAGATAACAAATTTGTTAAACATGAACGGCCATTTATAAAACCATGTTGCGACTCAATTATTAATTTATGTTTTTCAAGATGAAGACGAATTTTATTTGCTATTATAGATTCGAGTAACTTTCCCACAATAGACGTTAGGCTAATTGGTCGATAGTTAGACGCAAGTGATCTATCTCCTTTCTTAAAAACTGGTATCACATTAGCAACTTTCCAAAACTCTGGCACTCTGCCTGACTCTATTGATTTATTAAATATGGTTGACAGTGGGTCACAAAGCTCCTCTTTGCATTCTTTAAGCACACTAGCAAACACTTCATCCGGCCCTGGGGATTTGTTTGGTTTGAGTTTTACTATTTGTTTAAGAACATCCTCCCTGGTAACTGCTAAACTCGTCAACCTGTCCTCGTCCCCACCCACATAGACTTGTTCGGCTGAAGGCATATTGTTAAGTTCCTCTTTAGTAAATACAGATACAAAATATTTATTAAAAATACTACTCATCTCTTCATCACTATCTGTTATTTGACCTGTCTCAGTTTTTAATGGACCTATCCTTTCCCTAGTCTTAGTACGATATAACTGAAAAAACCCTTTAGGATTTGTCTTTGCTTGCCCTGCTATGCGAACTTCATAGTTTCTTTTTGCTTTCCTTATCTCTTTTTTAACATTTCTAACCAGTTGTACGAATTCCTGTTCTAAAGTGACCTCCCCATTTTTAATCCTTTTGTACCAAGCTCTCTTTTTACCTATAAGGTTCTTCAAATTCTTTGTTATCCACTTTGGGTCATTAGTATACGATCTATTCAATTTGTATGGTATACTACGTTCCTGTGCTTTGTTTAGAATATTCTTAAATAAGTTATATATTGAATCCACATCGAAATCCCCATTTAAGTCACCTATCGCTGGGTTCATGTCTCGCTCCAAGACCGGCCCACACCCCATACCCAAGCCTTTCCAATCAATTTGACCCAAAAAATTTCTTAGGCTATTAAAATCAGCTTTTCGAAAATCTGGCACTTTAACAGAATTTTCTCCTACTGGTCTATTCCATTCTATGCTAAATCTGATTTCTTTGTGATCACTGCTCCCTAGCTCACTCCCTATTTCGATGTCATTAATTTGCGTTTCCCTGTTAGTTAACACTAAATCTAAAATATTATTTTCCCGTGTTGGTTCCTTAATGTGTTGCGTAAGAAAGCAATCGTCAATTAATTCTAGAAAATCTTCTGCTTCACTATTCCCTGTTTTGTTCAACCAGTTTATTCCGCTAAAATTAAAGTCACCCATGACATAAATACTGTTAGATCTAGATGCTCTAGATATTTCATCCCATAGATGCTTTGCTTCCATTCTGTCTAAATTTGGTGGCCTATATATTACTCCTATTATAATATTATTAGCTTTTTCGTTTAATTCAATCCAAATAGTTTCTGTGTGTGGCTCTGTTTTGATTCCCTCTTTGAGACTACATTTCAAATTGTCCCTAACATATATGGCTACTCCACCTCCTCGTCTAATATATCTATCTGTGTGAAATAGTTTAAATCCATATATTTGATATTCAGCTAATAGTTCTCTATTTTCTACATTCATCCACGTTTCGGTAAGTGCAATAATATCTATTTTTTCTGTGCAGACAAGAGCATTTAATTCGTTAATTTTATTTCTTAGACTTCTACTGTTAGTGTAATATACCCTAAGTGAATTGTTATTTTGCGGACCTTCTCTTTCCCTGATCGTTTTGCCAATTCCTTTCTCCCACAAACACATACTTTTATTACCTCCTTCCTCCAAATCAATTCCCATACCTCTATCTACTAACAGTTTAAACCCAAACAAACACCTCTAACCACTTCTTCTAGCGAGTTCGCAACAGCAACAACCCCAGCTCTCGATAGATGCACCCCATCACGAGCATACATTTCATTTCTTCCATAGAAGTGTTCCCAGTTGTCTATGAAAGATATTGCGTTTGATTTGCAATATCTTTCCAGCCGGCAATTGACACCAAGTGCCCTCGATATCCATTCATTTCCCACTCCCTTTCTTGGAAGAATGCCACATATGATCGGGATTCCTCCCTTGCTCCTAACTAACTCTATGGCTGTTTTATACCTCTGAATCAGTTCCTCACTCCTGACTCGACCAACATCATTTCCTCCCACGCTAATGCAAATAATGGGATTGTTCCCATTACCAGCCATAATATCATTCATGTTGTTTATAATATCACCAATGCCAGCTCCGGGATAGCAAACCCTTAACCTGTTCCCCCTATCTCTAGCACAAAACGTTCTATCCAAATACCTTATCTGGGAATCTCCCACAACTAATGTTTGCTTAGGTACTTCCTTTACTTTCTGAGGGGCCTGCGCTTCCTTTCTCTTCGTTGCTTTCCCTTTTGCGCGATCCACAGTCTCTCCACAGCACTCGTCCTCCAAAACGTCAAATGAATTTGAAGTTGCTATGGCGTTTGAAGGCGGCTTTATCAAAGTCTTCTTAAGGCCCCTGTCTTTCGCAACTCTCCAAGACGAGGTCCCTTTACTGCTGGTCTCCTCCTTCGTTACTTCTCGTTGTTTTTTAAGCTGACGCACCTCCTCCCGCAGAGAGTCCAACTCTGTCCTCAGGGCTCCCACTAGAGTCACCAGGTCCTTCACTACAACTTCCATATTGCTATGATAATATAACAACACTCAGGAGCTCCGGTTAACACAACCTCTCACTGATTTCCCCTGATAACTCCCCCTCCCCCTCTCCCCCTCCCCCACTCCCTTCCCCCTCTCCCCCTCCCCCTCTCCACCCCATCACAGACCCCCCAGCAACATCTTGCCCATCACGGTAACATCCAAAACCTGAACCGGAATTAAAATTATGACGTCAAATTGACGCCACACACTTTATGAATCCCATATATATATATATATCATTATTATATATATCATTATATATCATTACATTATATATATATTATATATATATACATACATTATATATATATCATTATATTATAAATCCCATATATATATATAAAACACAAAATGTTGTGTCTTATGTTGGTTAGGTTAGGTTAGGACTCTATAGGATAGGTTGGATTAGGTTGCATTTAGGTTTACGTAAAGAGTAGCGATGACGTAGAGAGGCGCGAACATTTTCCCAGGTCTTAGACCCTAGTCATCTAGCCGTACATAATATAAAGGCAACCTAATCCAACCTATCCCCAGTGTGTTGGAAGAGATTCGCTCGTCCTGATCATATGAAGACTCACATGTTAATGCATTCGGGTGACAAACCTTAAAAGTGTCCAGAGTGCAGGAAGGCATTCACTCGTCTTTGTGAAATGAAGATTCACATGTTAGTGCATTCAGGTAACAAACCTCATTCGTGTCCAGAGTGTGGAAAGAGATTTAGTCGTATTGTATTGCATTCACTGGAAAGGCGAAGAGTTAGGGGTGACATGATAGAGGTTTACAAGTGGATGAATGGACATAACAAAGGGGGATATTAATAGGGTTATTAAAAGTATCAACACAAGACAGAACACGAATGGGTATAAATGGGTATAAATTGGATAAGTTTAGAATTAGGAAAGACTTAGGTAAATACTGGTTCGGTAACAGGGTTGTTGATTTGTGGAACCAATTACCGCGTAACGTGGTGGAGGTGGGGTCCCTCGACTGTTTCAAGCGTGGGCTGGATATGTATATGAGTGGGATTGGGTGGTTATAGATAGGAGCTGCCTCGTATGGGCCAATAGGCCTTCTGCAGTTACCTTTATTTTTATGTTCTTATCCTAGCGAATAGGATATTCCCTCCGTCCCATCCCAAATCCTTATCCTGACCCCTTCCCAGTGCTAAATAGTCGAAATGACTTGTCGCTTTCCCCCTGATAGTTCCCTCCCTTCCTAGTCTATACACGAGCTGCTATCCTACATAAGTGTACTGGGTGGTGACCCTTCTTTTGACCAGCATTTGCCCTATCATGCTGGTCAATCAAGTGGTTTGAAACTGAGAGAAAACTAAGAGAAAAAAACAGAAACTGAGAGAAAATACTCAGAGCAGGGATGTCTGCTCCAGGACTCAGACGTCCCTCCAACCTGGTATCGCTAGTACTTCAAGAATCTGAAGTTTTACAAGACGATTGTATCGTTCCAGTCGAGGTCTGCAGGAGGCTACGCTGGTGCAACATGCCGACATCTCAAGGAAATGGTTAACCCATTTCTCAATGCAGTTGCAGAGATTCTCCTGTCTTAGATCACAATGTCTGTACACAACTGCCCAGTTGGACTAATTCCAGAGATCATTATTAAGCTCCCATTTTCTCTGCTGCAGCTTTCTGCACTGGTGTGATCAGACCCATTGTCGTTGCCATGTCAACTATTAAGAGTACCCAACTGACTGGAAACACAACCCGAGCTCAAAGCAAATCAGCTAGGGTTTGTTGACCATAAGACGGTGAAGCTGTCGCCCATATGGCTCGAGCCAACATTAATAACCAGGGGACATATTCACAAAGCAGTTACGCAAGCACTTACGAACCTGTACATCTTTTCTCAATCTTTGGCGGCTTTGTTTACAATTATTAAACAGTTAATGAGCTCCGAAGAACCAGGAGGCTGTTTATAACAATAACAACAGTTGATTGGCAAGTTTCATGCTTGTAAACTGATTAATAAATGTAACCAAAGCCGTCAAAGATTGAGGAAAGATGTACACGTTCGTAAGTACTTGCGTAACTGCTTTGTGAATCTGGCTCCAGCTCCCCGTGGATGAGGTAATAGTGAAATTAGACTTCCCAACCCTTTTAACTTAGTTAAGAAGCCGAAGTACCAATTATATCACCCGAAGCCTCAACCATTTTCTTTTTTTTACCAACCATATTAGTACTGACAGTACTAAAAGTATGCCTTCAACTGCGTATATTATGAATAGTAGTGCTTATTTAGGCCTAAGCCAGGTTATGTTAGAAAGGTTAATTAGGCTGTACAATTTATTGTTCCCTTTAAAATACTAACAAAACGTGATTTTTTTTTAAGGATGCATCATTCCCTATCTTCCAAATTCCCTCCAGTGTCGCTATAGTTAATAAATGTTTGAAAGATGAGTTATATTTTAATAGTAAAACAAGAGAAAAACCATAAAAATATATACGAGAATTCGCCCCCTCTCTACCTTCCCTCTCTGGCGAACGCTGGGGCATTTTTTTGGGTCTAGTTTCGTTTTCTACCACAGACCTGGCCGTTCATTTATGATGCTAACCAGCATATATACATTTTTCTTCGTTGGTGAGTGGTGATATTACGTTGTAATGAATATGAAAGTAGTTAGGTGTGTGTGTGTGTGTGTGTGTGTGTGTGTGTGTGTGTGTGTGTGTGTGTGTGTGTGTGTGTGTGTGTGTGTGTGTGTGTGAGCGTGGCTAGTAGGTATTCATGGGCTTGTGGCTTACAGAATAGGTAGGTATACATGGGGATGTATGCAATAGGAGCTTGGGGAACTGATAAGTATTCATGGGGTATGTAAACAGCGTGAGGCAAGACTTGAATAAGGATATGTGTGAGGAGAATAGGGGATGGCAGGACAAGACTCTCTAATGGGTGTGATGTACGTTGGGAAAGGATCTGCTTGAGAATGGGGTGAGCGAGTTTAAAAATGGGAGGACGCAAAGATTACATGGTGATGTGGTGGTATGGGGTGGCAAGGTTTGCATAGGAATTTTATGAGTGTGGAAGTAGAGAGTTTGCATGGTTATGCAAGGTCTTAATAACCCTTCAGATGTTGATAGATCTTAATAACCCTTCAGAGGCTGATGGGGTTTAAATAACCCTTCAGAGGTTAATGGGACTTAATAACCCTTCAGAGGTTGATAGGTCTTAATAACTCTTCAGAGGTTGATGGTCTTAATAACCCTTCAGAGGTTGATGGGCCTTAATAACCTTCCACAGGGTTTAAAGGTCTCAATAACACTCCTGAAGTTGATTGGTCTTAATAACCCTCGACAGGTTGATTGGTTATAATGGCCCTACTGAGATTGATAGGTCTTAATAACTCTCCAGAGGTTAATAACTTACCACACGTTGATAGATATTAAAAACTCTACATGGGTTGCATGGTATTATTAATCCTACATAAGTTGATAGATATTAATAACCTTTAGACGTTGATAGGTCTTAATAACCTACCACAGGCTGATATGCATTAATAACTCTCCAGAGGTTAATAAGCATTAGGCCCCACACCAGAGCAAACTAGTCGAATTTGATTATAATTGTAGTTTTTAAGACAGAAAAGACATTATAGGCGATACTGTAGGCTTCGTGGTGCGGGAGTTGAGTGCAAGAAAGGAACACCTCTTTTGCACTCAACTCCACACAATGGAACACACTGTGTCCCACTATTTGGAGCATAGAACACCCATTGTGTGTTCCATTCCAATGGAACACCACACACAATGACCACAATGCCCGTGTCAGGACATAACAGTCCCCCCTGATCTCTATTAGAGTGACTGACAGCTAGAAGATTACTTGATACATGTAGTGAGTCTGAAAGATTAATTTAATGCTCTATATACGAAATATTTGACAGGAACCGAACAAAGCATTGTTGTCGAGCGCAGCTGACGTCCCGAAGCCAAAGCTGTTAGAGAAGGTATAAAAATCAATATATATATATATATATATATATATATATATATATATATATATATATATATATATATATATATATATATATTTCATGCAAGTAACTTAGCCACAATTTGCAGGTTTGAAAGCCTTGATCAATTTTGATTTCAAGCCAAAAACCTCAAGTTATATTGGCACGTTTTTGGAACGATCAGTTTATTTTCTACCGATGTTTTATACAAGCAGATTATAAAGTCCTTTGTGCCTGCAGATAAGGAATGATTGACAGGTCAAAAGGGGACATAGAGGTGTCCCACTCTCCACCCCCATTCCCTCTCTCCTACCCCCATTCTCTCTCTCCGACCCCCATCATCCCAACTTCCTCCACCCCCTTCCCGTCTTTTTCTCTAACTGCAGTTTGCCTCTGAGACCCATAGCCCCGGAGAAGAAAATCAAGAGTGCTTGCGGGAGTTTAGCTTTGGCTCTTTGGTCCCGCCTCTCAACTGTCAATCTACTGCTGTACAGATTCCTGAGCTTCTCAAGCTCCATCATATCTACATTTGAAACTGTGTATTGAGTCAGCCTCCACCACATCACTTCCTGGAGGCGTGTGTGTGTGTGTTTGTGTGTGTACGTGTGTGTGTGTGTGTGTGTGTGTGTGTGTGTGTGTGTGTGTGTGTGTGTGTGTGTGTGTGTGTGTTGTGTGTGTGTGTGTGTGTGTGTGTGATAGAGAAATGGTGTATATATGGACATCATCGGTATGTACTCGGTATATATCCATCATTACCGGTCTATACTGAAACAAAAATCAATGTTTTTTGCCACAAAAGCTGCACAAAATTAGATTTCTCTCTGTCTCTGTCTCTGTCTCTCTCTCTCTCCCTGTCTGCATTTTTCTATTTCTTTGTGCACATATTGGCAGTGAGTCCTTGTACAGGGAACGGCCCATAAACCTTGCTAAATGCACTTTGTTGCTGCTATCTCTTCCCTACACCATTGCAGGAGCCGGTAAGGTATTTTATCCCCTGTTAAAAACAACCGTTCTTGGAATTTATTTTTTTCATTTGTTAGAAGCAATAGTGTCTAGATTTTTATTCTGATTTTTTTCCATCTTTTGCAGAACTAAGAGGATCACAAAGCATATATTTGTTGTTATTGGTGAGAACAACTGTGCCACATGATTTGTTTTTCACCTGTTGAATTGGTCGTTAAAGAAATCCCAATATTGGGATTACGGTGATGACACATCTTTATTGGGACCCAGCAGGTCTCAATAAAGATTGAGACCTGCTGGGACCTGCTCAATGGGACCTGCTGGGTATGATAAAGGAAGGAATAAATCCCTAGAACCTGATGGTTCCAGAGATTTAAACCCTAAACCACCTTTCTCAAACCAACAAGCCTCACTTGATTTACTTTTTTTCCTCCTCAGCCAAACCCAACGGATTCCAGGGATTTATTCCTACCCTTATCAAACGCAGCAGGTTCCGGGGGATTTTTTAATGACAAGCCTAAGCTGCCATTACCCTCATGCTGAATCCAATTATCCGCTGTCAGTCATTTAAGACATGGATTTTTTTTTCGGCCAGAGGGGGCTGGGTGAGAGGCTTGCATCTAGTTACAATATCACGCTGAAATATTTCCCCTTCACGCAGCGTTCATTGCTGAATTGTACGAAGCTGCGTTCAGGTGCAACAGAACACAACGAATTTTTTTTTATTTCCACACACTCGTCAGTGTGGTAATAAAGGTCTTTATTTCTAGGCGTCAGTAAGGCCTCATAAGCTTTAATGACGTCTAAGATCTTTACTGACGTTTATGATGGGGGTAGGGGTAGTTCTAGCACTATTACTGCACAAAACACCAGTAGTATTTTGTTCTAATATTATTAGAACTTAGATATTACACTAGTTTTACTAGTGGTTATATTAGTTATATCACTAGCTTTCTAGTTATACCACCTAGCTTTCAAGTTATACTATTAGTTATAACACCAGTATTATTTTGCTATAACCAGAAAACTATGCACCAAGCAATAACACGAGTTAAACCAATAATTATACAACTAATTATACATAGTTATACAACTAGTAATACCACTTATTATACCAAGAGTTATGACACTGGTTATACATAGATATACCACAGCAATATATATATATATACTTTTGTTATGAAGCTTCTCCTTGCTCCTGACACCACTGTGTGACACTGATGAGTTAGATTCATCGAAACTAGAATAATATTTTAGATTCGATGAATATAAAATCCATCGAAATTGCACCCCCCCCCCTTCCCTAAAATAAGGGGGGGAGGGAGGGGTTAAGATACAGCCTCTCTCTCTCTCTCTCTCGCCTAATGCACCATTAATTTAACGCTTTCCAGGACTATTAAGGATTGACTTCGAAAGATCAGGTTGGCTGTGTAGCTTTCGTACGCTTTTGATTTGACCAAAAGCGTTTCAAATTCGACGTTTTTCAAAATCGTCATAAGGAGGTGGGAAGAATGAGCCGTTTCCAGGGTCGTTACTGTACGTGTATACTCGTAATCCCGCCCGTTCACAACGGACAGAAAATGGTGTACTAAAATATAACCTAATCTGGTGACTATAGCATAGGATATGCGTATGTTTGTAAGCCGCTGGGATTTGTAGTACATCGTATTTTGTCCGTTGGGGGATTTTCGACGTCAAAATGCCATGTGTTATTCGAGAGGACATGTTGTGCCAGACTATGACTGTATGTATGTATGTATGTATGTATGTACGTATGCATGTATGTATGTATGTATGTATGTATGTATGTAGGTATGTATGTATGTATGTATGTATGTACGTCTTTATTTATGTGTGTATGAATGAATGTATGTATATAGTTATGTGTGAATGTGAGTTTCCGCTCACCTCTATGTGTTTGCATGGCAGGCTTCAGCTCCTGGGCCCTGGCCTTTCAGCAGCTTGTTGGCTAGATCAATACCATTGGCCTGTGGCAACTTGGCGATTAAATTGAAGTTTAATCGGCTTGAAATTTATGATTAAATGGAAATTTAATCTCATTTTCAAGATCAGTGAAAACGCATTTGTAATTAATATTTTGAGATCACATCGTTTTTTACCTAGATGCTTTGAGATCATTCTAGTTTATATATATATATATATATATATATATATATATATATATATATATATATATATATATATATATATATATATTTATATATATATATATATATATATATATATATATATATATATATATATATATATATATATATATATATATATGTCGTACCTAGTAGCCAGAACGCACTTCTCAGCCTACTATGCAAGGCCCCGATTTGCCTAATAAGCCAAGTTTTCCTGAATTAATATATTTTTCTCAAATTTTTTACTTATGAAATGATAAAGCTACCCATTTCATTATGTATGAGGTCAATATTTTTTTATTGGAGTTAAAATTTACGTAGATATATGACCGAACCTAACCAACCCTACCTAACCTAACCTAACCTATCTTTATAGGTTAGGTTAGGTTAGGTAGCCGAAAACGTTAGGTTAGGTTAGGTTAGGTAGGTTAGGTAGTCGAAAAACAATTAATTCATGAAAACTTGGCTTATTAGGCAAATCGGGCCTTGAATAGTAGAATGAGAAGTGAGTTCTGGCTAGTAGGTACGACATATATATATATATATATATATATATATATATATATATATATATATATATATATATATATATATATATATATATATATATATATATATATATATATATTGTTTCTTTACATGCTTCAAGACCAAATTCGTTTTTTTCCTAGATTAACAAACCATATTCTAGATTTTTCTATGTATTTTAAAACAAGTTTACAATTTATATATAAATTTATAGTTTTTTTTTTATACCTAGAAGGGGTACCACCTCTGGTGCAAGTGTAGGGGACCCGTTTAAAACCATTTAAGGACCCATTTAATTACTAAATTTATAGTATATATAAAATTAAATATATATATATATATATATATATATATATATACTATATTTATAAAAATAGACTTTTATAACCTCTATTTCTGACTTTTGGTAATAATGTTCCTAATTACATTCACAATTATTTAAATAGTTAATTACACATACCTGTAAAAAAAAAAAAGTAGGTGAACAAGCAGCAAAAGCGTCTTTTTTTCCCTAAAAAAAAGCAATACGATAGCAAAATACCGTCGTTTGGGCCAAGCGTGATATTACCTTCGCTATCAACAGTACACAATTCCATCTATCCAGGCAGAGGAGGCGACATTTCCGAGCCCAAACCCGCCACAACGTTGTCCCAAACTGGTGTACTGCCTAGCTCGGGTGGTAAAGGAATTTGGTTGCTCTTTGTCCATAAACAGTAACAGAAACGTTAGCATGATACCAAGAATAACAGGAGCAACGGGAGTAACGGAAAGGTACAAAGACACTGAGGACAACAGGAGCAAAAACAGCAACAATAAAGCACCAGAAATATTGTACCATGAGAGAATAAAGCCTTTGACATGCCGAATCTGCAAACATTTTGATGAAGAAACGTGCTGCCTACACTGTCAATTTTATATATATATATATATATATATATATATATATATATATATATTATATATATATATATATATATATCTATCTATATATATATATATATATATATATATATATATATATATATATATATATATATATATTATATATATATATATATATCTCAGACAATTCTAATACTTCTGTTTATTGAGACTATCGTTTGCGGGGAAATTTATTTCGGCCACAATGTGAACAGAAATAGAACTGCAGCAGGAAAATTAAGGTGTCCGAACTCAACAATTCACTCCGTTTATACACGAGGATTTCTATGTTGCCTCCATAACCAGGCCTGTTGTTGTTGTTTGAGATTCAGCTACTCGGAACAAAATTTCCATGTAGCACGGGCTATGGTGAGCCCGTAATGCCATAACCAGGAGTGCTGCTTTGGTTATAATCAGAGAGAAAGGCACAGTGTGTGTGTGGGGAAAGTGTGAGGTGGTTGGGTGTGGGGGGGAAGAGGGAGGAATGGTAGTGGAAGTGGGATGGAGAGGTGGGTGGGAGAGAGATTTGTGTGGGAGTGCGTGGTGGTCTGTGGGAGTGGGCTGTGGTGTGTCGGAAGTGGGCTGCAGTGTGTTGGAGTGGGCTGCAGTGTGTGGGAGTGTGCTGCAATATGTGGGAGTGGGTGTTGCTGTGTTATGTCCAGAGAATGATGAATATAACAAAACTGACAACATCTCGAGCCATTATACGAATAATCATCCAGTTCGCACAAATGACGAGTAATTAAACGCTAACTATCAACATAAATATACTTATTATTCCCGAGACTGAAGTCGTCAACATGTACCAAGTTGCTCATCATTATTCGAGCAACGGTGTAATCAGGTGAAGTTTTCTCTGATGATCATAAGAGCCGCTCGCTGCTGCAAGTTACATAGTCATATGTGCGCCGTAATGCTCTTGCAGGTGTTTATTTATGCTAATGTTGAATTGTGGCCATTAGCCGGCAGCTGTTGCCATCAGGATCACGGGAATGTTGGACTGTGTCTTAGTCTGTGTGTGTGACGGTGTATGGGGCCCCATTATCTTGTACACAGCTCCCACGGTCCAGGGTGTATGGGCTCCCATTAACCTTATATACCAGCTCCCACGGTCCAGGGTGTATGGGACCCCATTAACCTTATATACGAGCTCCCACGGTCCAGGGTGTATGGGACCCCATTAACCTTATATACCAGCTCCATCGGTCCAGGGTGTATGGGACCCCATTAACTTTCCACAGGAGCCTTTATGACTTAACCCAATTAAAGTCAAACAAGGTCTGGTTAGGATGAATTTAACTCGGCTTAGCACTGAACGCTTTAAAATTCTAACCCAAGAGCTGCAACCAGGAGATTATATTATTGATTACATTGATTATATAATCAATAATCATATATTACAATGATTATATTGTTCAAAACAGCTCAATCTGTGGCAAGTAAAACTATTTTTACCTCTATTATCCAGTACTGGCTAATTCTATTTTTCAGTACTTGCTTTTTTTACATATATGTGCAAGCAAATATTACAATTATTGGATAGTGAATACTCAATGACTCTACACGTTTGCTAAATACAAATTTACACAAGGGCGATAGTGCAATTTCGTACCTTTGTAATTGGTCAAAATTTGTACTAAATATGACGAAGATGGCATGAGAATGTTAATGTCCGTAGGTATTGGACAAGATTCGCATCACTACACACACACACACACACACATATATATATATATATATATATATATATATATATATATATATATAATATATAATATATATATATATATATATATATATATAGATATATATACTATGGTTTATTGTCATTCGAATAATGTTTCACATGTTTATTGCCTCTTGAGTATTTACAGTTATTCTTGAATAAAATGTGTGTTACTGCCTTGGAGTGTTGGCTTACGAGAGGTGAGCAGGCAGCGCCTGGAAGTAACGAGCAGCAAGTGTAGTCACTACAATGTAACACAACATAAACTTTACAGTCTAATTAATTGTGTTGCAATAACATTCAGCTGAGAGCCAGGTTAAATGGTTAATATACCAACTAATATATTTGAGCCAGGGAGATGCTGTAATTAGAGAAGGAGGAGAAGTTATGAACACAATATTAGGTTGTGAGGTAATGTATATTCCAATAATATATAGTTATAAATAAGCTAGTGATGTATTGTTCTGCCCCCTTTGTGAAGCCAAGGCTGCAATTCTTAGAACATGGATTTTAATTGTTTGTTTAATATCACGTGCGTGACTCAAGACATGGATCCATGGTGAGGAGAGAGTAGAAAGCCTTTGAGTAAGCTGGAAGCTTTAGGAATGTTTTCACACTATTCATACACACACGCCCACAAGCACAACTAAGTACACACACACACACAAGAAGGACTTATCTCTCCTCTCCTTTTAGCCCACAGTAGAGATGGTTATAATATATCCCTTTAAGCGAGCCAAAGACCATCATTCCATCTTCAAGAAATGAAACTCAAACTAAAATAAATTCACATAAAAACAAACAGTCAGACACTAGACCTCGACGAGCAAACAAACGTAACATGATGAAATACTTCACCAAGAAATGCACTGCAGAAACAGATTCATTAAAAACAAAAGCCAGGACAGAGAAATGTAAACACCCAGAGAGCTTTCATATCCAAAGACCATAAACAAAAAAGTCAAACCCTGAGAGCATGGGAAATATTTAGAGCATGAGAGACTGAAGTGAAGGCCAAAATAGAAGGGGAAAACCGGGAGAAACCCCGAGAACCAGAAAATAAAAGAAAAGTTGATAAAAGGAAGATAAAGGAAGACCAATAAAGACAGAAAAATACACATTTTCCTCCCCCCCACCCCCCATGAAGACTGACGTAAATACAAACAATTGCACCCACCACTGTCAGGAAAAAACGGTATCAATACACTCTGAAACTGTCAGCAACACGCTTGCGCGCACACACACACACACGTGAACCCCAATACTGTCAGAAAAGCACCACACACATCCTCCTGAAACGGACAGCAACACACACACACACACACACACACACACACACACACACACACACACACACACACACACACACACACACACACACACACACACACAGATACACACACATGTTCCCTGAGGGTAACATTAAAACACAACCCTGTGCCCTGGGATGAGAAAACTTCGTATTTTATAATGAGAACTTTCCCCAAGGCTTTTTTGTGCGTTCTCACGGCCTCCTTCAGCAACTGCTAGCTAGTGGATACTTGTAGTGAACGGAAGACTGTATTGAAGCTAAGTACTTTACTACTCTCTCGTCTCTGTCGACAACTCATTTGGCGATATAATTGGCGAGTTTGTTGGCGATCAGTGACATAAAGAGTCCTTTATCCTTTAGCAGAATAATAAGTAATTTACTATAACCAAATTTGATAAGTAGTTAGGTGCAAGATACTAATAACACGAATGATTAGTAAATAATATGGAATCTAACTGTGCTCTATATGCAGCTATTTCGTTACCAACTGACAATGCATTAACCCGGTGCTCTATTAACAAAGATATATTCGTGGCATAATATTTTTTTCGCTATGCGTGAATCTCTGTTTTCATAAAGAAATACTATGTCCTAAATATATATTCTGATTTATTTGTTAAATTGGTCTAACAAAACAAATATATATATTATATATATATATATATATATGCGAACAAGCCTGAATGGTCCCCAGGACAATATGCAACTGAAAACTCACACCCCAGAAGTGACTCGAACCCATACTCCCAGAAGCAACGCAACTGGTATGTACAAGACGCCTTAATCCACTTGACCATCACGGTCGTGATGGTCAAGTGGATTAAGGCGTCTTGTACATACCAGTTGCGTTGCTTCTGGGAGTATGGGTTCGAGTCACTTCTGGGGTGTGAGTTTTCAGTTATATATATATATATATATATATATATATATTATATATATATATATATATATATATATATATATATATACCACCCACAGGGAACCCAGAAGCAGCCAAATCCCGTAAGTATAGAGAACTGGATCACCACTACAATTTTGTCCCCATTGCTTCTGAGACACTCGGCGCCTGGGGTAAAAGTGCTACCAGTTTTTTGAAGGAACTGGGTTCTAGGGACAAGGGACAACAAGGGACCCAAGAGCTGCAAGCTTTCTTTTCCAGCGCCTCAGTGTGGCGATACAGAGGGGAAATGCGCACTGCATCCAGGGTTCCTGCCCGCCATCTGAGGAGCTGGAGGAACTCGACAACCTATGATAACCATCTTTGTAACCCATATGTAACTCCTTTTTTGTAACAAAGTTCAAATAAAGTAAATATATATGTGTACATACAAAAGAATGGGGGTGGTAGGAGAAGATAATATTAGTGTTCAGTGAGATACCACAAGGTCTCCTCTGAATACTTTTTATTTTCTTCTCCGAGGCTATGGGTCCCCACATTGGCACCAGAGGTGGTACCCTCACAAACTTTATATATATATATATATATATATATATATATATATATATATATATATATATATATATATATAATAAAATATATATTATATATATATATATATAAAATATATATATATATATATATATATATATATATATAAAATATATATATATATATATATATATATATATATATATATATATATATATATATATATATATATATAGTTGTAGCTAACAGCTTTTTGACATTCATTATTGAATTTGACATTCAATAATGTAGTGTTTATCATAACCCAGTTCCAGCTGTGTTATCATGATAAGTTATATTTATATGAGATGGTTTCATAAAAATACAATCTGAACCCTTCACTTTGTGCACCGAGCAGGCTGTAAATTTATAATTGCAATTATGACGTTCTTGTTATTTAGCTTGCAAAAAAATTTCAAGTGCTTGAAGAGCAGACTTTGAATCATGGAAAATTAATCCGTCTCGTTTTGCAGAGTTAGCTAGTTGTAGTGCAGTTTGTTCTCTGTGTGTCAGAGATCAGACATTTGTTTAATCTGACACTGACAGTTAATAGTTTGGCAATACTATATTTTTGCACGAATTAACCTACGGCAAACTCAACCCACATTTCAATTACTTAAGTGTTTTCCTTGGCTAAACTGCTGGTTCGGAAATGCTACACACTTGATGTTATAATATTTACATGGGTGTGTGTGTTTGTGTGCAAATGTTTGCGTGTGTAAATAATTTGCTTTAGATATGCGTGTGTGGTTCTCATGGATCTTGTTTGTGTGTATATTTGAGTTCCAAAACAGGTGTCTGATGATCGTGTGGTTCCACCCACGTACGGCGCAGGTGGAGTGCACTCAAGGGCACAGAGTTGGTTCACTCGTCGCAGTGAGCAACAGAGTCTGTTGAACATTTTCCTTTTTTGTTATAGGCAACATACTCCATCAGGAAATTACCATTCGAACCTACGTCCGAGAGCTTGTATGTTAGTTGAAAACACTTTTGCACAGCCAATCCTGTAGTTGAGCATGAAACAATCTGGTTGGCTAAGGATGCAGCACTGGGTTTCCCAATAACAAACACGCGAATGCACTTTCCATCCAACCCACTTCAAAGAATTGAAAAATAGAAAACATGGAAATGCACTTTTCTTTGCCTAAAACAGTGACAGAGTTTGAAGATTTGCCAATATATTGTCTGGTGCCGGGGATGTCCCCGTCCCCAGAGCTTGGCTGTTGCAGTCCCCCGTGAGCCTGAGGCAGTATTGCTCAACTCCTTCTCTCCAGATTAATATTTTAATCTGATATTAATTATAATAGTTGAGATATGAAAATTCATTTAATCGTATAAATCGCATTAGAAGTGTTCTACTAAATTAATGGATTTAATGATGAAGTACTGGGTTGCGAGCCTTTTGAAAGTGGATTCATACTGCGAAAATTCAAGAATATATTGTGAAAACGTAGCTTATTGCCAGTGATTAACTTTGGGCTACTATGACGCTGCAAATCCCCGCTCAATAAAAAAGCGGAAGTAGTTAAAGGAAATTCATGTTATCTCTACGACCACTATTATTATGAATAACATAAAAACTTGAACAAATCCACAAAGGCCGTGACGAGGATTCGAATCTACGTCCGAGAGCATCCCAGACGCTGCCTTAATCGACTGAGCTACGACAAGGTAAAACAGTTGAAACCAGAAGTTCTACTAAACTTACTTGGATCCTGCAGCCTCTCCGAGACACAAACCAGGGTTTTACACAACTCCCCCATGCACTCGAGCCCTTGTGGATTTGTTCATTTGATGCATCACGCTATTGTGATTTCTGTGTGTAACATAAAAACTTCTTCATTTAGAATAAATCCTCAAGAACATGGAGAGATTTGCAGTGGAATACACGCTATTTGGTGGATAACTGTTGGCCTGAGGATATTTCTGCCTCCACTACCCACAGCTGGGTGGTGGTGGGGCGTTAGAACGGCCGGGTCCAAGAGCTTGATTCAGCAGGAATAAATAGTAAATACAGCTGTGCCATCATCGCAAGACAGATGTTAGTACTGGCGCAAGAAATGTAAGCCACTATATATGTGTGAGTGTGTGCGTGTCTTCACATCAGTAATGGACTCGCCTGGAACTGTATGTTAGGATAATGTATATTATCAGTATGTTTTAACTTCTGCACTTTGTAGATGGATAATATCAAAGTGTTATTATTCGTATTCTGTTTGGTGTAAGACCTCTTACCCCAAAGTAACAGCTGTAGAGGCAGCAAGAGAGTGAGGCGCAGTATTGCAGGGAGCTGTGTGCTCCTGCCTCTTGTCTTTATGGGGGCGCTGGGCCTCGCAAGTGATGCAACACTGTGTTCTGCACAGGAAACTTTGTAAACACGCGCGCAAAATTAGTTTACATAAATGGTCTCTGTCATGGGTGTAGCACCATGTCCTGCATGGGAAAGCTTGTGTAAACACACACCCCTTAAATATTTCCCGTAACTGTGTCGCTCTGTCCATTCGTAGCTCCACAACAGACTCGACCCAGTGCAAGATACAG